>NC_091222.1:26999862-27103517 GCF_040958095.1 Procambarus clarkii | reverse complement strand
TAAAGGGTTATTTTGGATGGTGTAACTCAAGGGAGTCAAAGGTAAGGGAGTGGGGGAGGTTATATACATATAACCTAACCTAACCTAACCTAACCTACCTTGCATTGGTTAGATATAAGCTATGTATAGGTTATAAATATTTTACGGGTTCACCATAGCCCGTGCTACATGGACACTTCGTTCTGACTAGCTAAATTTGAAACAACATTATAAATATGTATCCTATATATGATATAACCGTTATAGATATCACCTTATATTAATTACATAAGAACAAAGGCAACTCCAGAAGGCCTATTGGCCCATACGATGCAGCTCCAATCTAATATTATATAGATATTATATATAATATTTATCCTATATTATATAGCTATAATAACGACAGTTATATAGATATATTTTTATTCTAAAATTATTATTATCAGTCATCCTCATACCATACAATGATAGAGATTCGACATAAAAATCTATAATGCTTGTAATTGTCAAAGTCCCACTTAGCTTGGTGAGAGCATCGCCCTTTTATCACACTCAGCTCATATAAGTCTCTTAAAATCATATTACGATTCTTTTTCCCCACTAGACAAGGCACAGAGCCAGAGAACCTCACTTCACTTCACCAAACGAAGCAAAAAATTCGGTCTCGCTCCAAAATTATTGGTTTATCACGAGCGAGAAGGAAGTAATGGATGATATATGACTTTCTAAAAGGCGACAATGGTCAGAGTTCACGAAAAGCCATTTTCCTGGCACCTGTCAGAGGTGAGGGTGTTGTGCTGTAAGAGGTGTAGTGGGAAATAGCAGCGATCACGGTGACATTGACAAGCTGAAACTCCTGAGAATACACACCCCAGAAATTGCTTTTAGAACGTCCATTCTACACTTTGGAACGCAGGCGATAACGTGGCTGAAGTTATCTTGAGGTTATCTTGAGATGATTTCGGGGCTTTAGTGTCCCCCGCGGCCCGGTCCTCGACCAGGCCTCCACCCGCAGGAAGCAGCCCGTCACAGCTGGCTAACTCCCAGGTACCTATTTACTGCTAGGTAACAGGGGCATTTAGGGTGAAAGAAACTTTGCCCATTGGTTTCTGCCTCGTGTGGGAATCGAACCCGCGCCACAGAATTACGAGTCCTGCGCGCTATCCACCAGGCTACGGAGGCCCCCTACGAGAAGTATGTTGATACTTCTCACAAGTCTCACAATAGACTTGAGAATGGTCCAGGACGGACCGAAACGTCGTCGTCCCTTCGACTTCTAGTGTGTGGTCTGGTCAAAATACACTTTGGAACGCTTTCATTCACAAGCAAAATGAAAGAAGTCACTATATATCAGCAGGTTTTCATTTATATATGTTTCATTGAATATGACAATATATTCTGTTTGGTTATTTTCTTATTTAGGGCTTCTGTCCCTCTCACTGGTGCTCTTGCATCTTGTTTTAATTGGAAGAGGATTTCTCCAAATATTTTTGTTCAAGGTGAACTAAAAGAAATAACTGTAGAATATATTACACTTATTATAAATTTACACAACGTTTCGAGCCTATATGGTTCATTCTCAAGTGATGAGACTGTGCTGGGCATATTGGATTTATACCATTAGGGAGGTCAGGTACATGATACAAATAGGTGAAGAGTATGGTATAAAAGGGGGACGTTAATAGGGGCGAATAAAATGGATAAAAGTGAGAAAACACATATAAAGATTAATCAGTGTAGTGGACGTAACATGTTGGGCAGTGTCTTCTATGTTGGCATCTTCACGTTCCGGTCTTGTTCTTACTCTCATGGTGGGTATGAGTGAAATAGTTCAGTAATTTGGGTATTTATGATAGTTTTTTTTCTATTCTTATGTGGATTGGTTCAAGAAATATGTAATCTGCAGATACCTATTTACTGCTTGGTAACAGGGACATCAGGGTGAAAGAAACTCTGTCCATTTTTGTTTCCGCCTCTACCGGGGATCGAACCCGGAACCTCAGGACTACGAATCCCGAGCGCTGTTCACTCAGCCGTCAGGCCCCTGTCGTCACGCAAATCAGCCCCACAGGCTCGTTAGCTCGACGTAGAAGTGGTGTTAGTAACGAGGAATGCTCTCCCCCACACACTCGTTAGAGTGCATTCGCTAACAGCCTCTTTTAACGCGCATTAACTAACGCATTCCTCGCTAACACGAACTCCGTGATACGCATTCGCTGTAGCGCTCTAGTTAACACGGGCTAACAATCGCTAACACGCCTGCCCCCCTAAAATTCCAACCCGTTTCTCGAACTTTCTTATAATCAATATTGACTTATTAAATAAGTGCATATGTGACATACTAATTTATTGTGAATATTTTAGTTTACCTTGAAAAGCTTCATAGAAAACACCGACCTTACCTAACCTTCTTAGTATGTTAAGATAAGCATCTTATTGTTTCGTAATTACAATTATTACTTAACCTATACCTATAATAGGTTACCTATAATAGGTTATTATAGGTATTACAATTATTACTTAACCTATACCTATAATAGGTTAAGTAACCTATACCTATAATAGGTTAAGTAATAATTGTAATTACGAAGCAATAAGATGCTTATCTTAACATACTAAGAAGGTTAGGTAAGGTCGGTGTTTTCTATGAAGCTTTTCAAGGTAAACTAAAATATTCACAATAAATTAGTATGTCACATATGCACTTATTTAATAAGTCAATATTGACTATAAGAAAGTGCGAGGACGGGTTTGCAAATCCCCCCTAACACCCCCCCCCCCCCCCCCGCCCCCCACACCAACTATCACGCTAACAAACCACTTCAATTACACCCCCCTCCCCACTAACAAACCTCCCCCTCCCTTACAAGCACAAACAAAGCCCCCTTAACACCCCCCCCCCCCCTTTCTCCTGCGCCCAAAAGCTTCTATCTCTTCCTAATTACCAGTCAAGTACTAATGTAATTAATTAATTGTTAATTGGTCATTTCAATCCGTAAATCTGGTTTCCATTTATTTATATAGATGAAAATATAATTGTGTTATATAAGTCATTACCAGAAGAAGATGCTATAAAAGACTGTTTTGAGTGAATATAATGAAAATAATAAATGATTCGGTGGGGGACAGGCAGTCAATGTGTATATACATGTTAGGCTTAAATCGAGAGTTTCCCTTCAAGGTTGAATTACTGATCCACCCCCCCCCCCCCCCTAGGATGCATCTCCACAGCAAGCTGACTATCTCCCTGGTACCTATTTACTGCTAGGTGAACAGGTGCATCAGGTGAGATGGAGGAGGAGAAGAAGAGTATGAGAACCAGAAGATAAGAGAGAAGGGAAGGAGGGAGATGAAACAGAAGATGAGAGATGATAGCGAAGTAGCGTTAAAGAGATTTGGAAGAGGACTCACAAGGAACTTGATAAACAGAAGGTCTAATGAGGTGAAGATAATGGAAGAAAGAGGTAAGAATAGAGAAGGAGAGAAGGGAGAGGCGGAAGAGGGGAGAGAGGGGGAGGGGGAGAGGAAGAGTTTATGGGCGTTGGGGCGTTATCTGGAATGTCGAGTAAGGGATGGGGGGGGGGTATGGGGTTCTGAGAGGGGGGAGGGGAGGGGTTCGGAAATCCTTGGGTCTTTCCACAATTTCCAACTATACTTGAGGCGTTTTCCAATTGTTTCGTTAAATCTTCTCGCTTCTCTAAGAAGAGAAATGTATAAATAACGTAATTATTGTTGATATCGTGTTCGTTAACAAGCGTGTGATATCCCTCGTTAATAGTGCCTGGGGCTCGAACCATCGAATGTCGAGTTAGAAACAAACTAGCTTGGAGGGGTTTTTCTTCTCTCAGTTAGAATGGGGGTTGGGCGGGCCAGTTCAGTTTTCGAAGTTGCATATCGGGACAAGTTATCTCTAACGAGGTATTACCCAAAATTGCGCTGTTCAAGCATTCACAGCGCTGGTTGGGCCACGCAGCGCCGGCAGTTTCCCCAACATTGAGAGAGTTTTAATGTGAGTATTGTCGAGAACAGTACGCGAGGCCCTAACTTTCACCCGATATCTTACTTGTTACTTGGTCGAATTAAGTGCATTACTCTCTGCAAAACTGCCGTAGTGAGGTAGTTTCCTTAGCACACGAGAGCTCGTTGCCCCTGCAATGGCCTTGTTTTAAATCCGGGTTTGAAATTGATTATCAGCTTAGGATTCCACAGAAGATAGTTTTTACTATATTCCAGGAGGGCGTTTGGTAGTGGTTAGTGGTTAGGGACCTGGGATAACTGCGGCTAGTCAACCCCCCCCACCCCTATCCCCATCCCCCCCCCCACTATCCCCATGCCCCCACACACACTCTCTCCTCCTGACATGGACTTTGCGGAGCTCCCGGCCCCATTCTCCGTTTTATTGACAGCCGCGACAATTGTGCCGCTTTCCAATAAATGTTAGGATCTAGTGTCAGGGTCAACACAGTTAGGTAAAACTACGGCTTTCGTCCCCCCCCCCCCAAACCACTTGGGGTGGACGGTCTCGCTTCATGCAGGTCGGCGTTCAATCCCCGACCGTCCACAAGTGGTTGGGCACCATTCCTCCCCCCCCCCCCGTCCCATCCAAAAATCCTTATCCTGACCCCTTCCCAGTGCTATATAGTCGTAATGGTTATCTCCTGATAACTCCTTCCCTCTGATATTATATAAAGGTGTATTACACACTCTTTGTTTAAATAATCTATTACTCTTAATGATTAATACAGATCAATTGCATTCCATCTTTGGAGTACCAGATAATTCATCCCACTCAAACCTCACCACTCATATACACTCCAACAATGGCATGAACTTAATCATTTACAAATATGTCTTGCAAAATGATTCAAATGCAATTTGCAATCCGTGTCAATCATAAAAAAAATTATTGCATCAGCGTAATTAACTGAGAACGTCGGCGTGTTAAAATATTTTTATCTGGTAGCATTAGGAAGAGCAGAAGATGTATGAAGCTTACTACAGTAGTGTATGAAGGTTACTACAGTAGTGTATGAAGGTTACTACAGTAGTGTATGAAGCTTACTACAGTAGTGTATGAAGGTTACTACAGTAGTGTATGAAGCTTACCACAGTAGTGTATGAAGCTTACTACAGTAGTGTATGAAGGTTACTACAGTAGTGTATGAAGCTTACTACAGTAGTGTATGAAGGTTACTACAGTAGTGTATGAAGCTTACCACAGTAGTGTATGAAGCTTACTACAGTAGTGTATGAAGGTTACTACAGTAGTGTATGAAGCTTACTACAGTAGTGTATGAAGGTTACTACAGTAGTGTATGAAGGTTACTACAGTAGTGTATGAAGCTTACTACAGTAGTGTATGAAGGTTACTACAGTAGTGTATGAAGGTTACTACAGTAGTGTATGAAGGTTACTACAGTAGTGTATGAAGCTTACTACAGTAGTGTATGAAGGTTACTACAGTAGTGTATGAAGCTTACTACAGTAGTGTATGAAGCTAACTACAGTAGTGTATGAAGCTTACTACAGTAGTGTATGAAGGTTACTACAGTAGTGTATGAAGGTTACTACAGTAGTGTATGAAGCTTACCACAGTAGTGTATGAAGCTTACTACAGTAGTGTATGAAGGTTACTACAGTAGTGGTGTATGAAGGTTACTACAGTAGTGTATGAAGCTTACTACAGTAGTGTATGGAAGTTACTACAGTAGTGGTGTATGAAGGTTACTACAGTAGTGGTGTATGAAGGTTACTACAGTAACAAGACCTTGTACCACAAGAGAGCTCTCTCTCTCTCTCCTCTCTCTCTCTCTCTCTCTCTCTCTCTCTCTCTCTCTCTCTCTCTCTCTCTCTCTCTCTCTCTCTCTCTCTCTCTCTCTATCTCTCGAACATTTTATCTATTTCCACTCTGTCAATCCCACCTAGGTATTTTATATGTCTCTATCATGTCTCCCCACTCCTTCCTTTTTTCAAAGGTCGTCAGAATCATTTCTTTTACTTGCTCTACATATCCCATACCTTGCAATTCTGGGACGAGCCTCGTTGCAAAGTTCTGAACCTTTTCCAGTTTCCTTGTGTGTTTCTTCAGGTGGGGGTTCCATGACGAGGCAGCGTACTCTAAGACTGGTTTCACTAAGTCTTAGAGTACTTAGATTAAGACTAGGTGCTGTAAACAGTTCTAAATGTCTCCTTATTTAGGTTCCTGAATGATCTTATCTTGAGGTTATCTTGAGATGATTTCGGGGCTTTTTAGTGTCCCCGCGGCCCGGTCCTCGACCAGGCCTCCACCCCCAGGAAGCAGCCCGTGACAGCTGACTAGCACCCAGGTACCTATTTTACTGCTAGGTAACAAACAATGATATTGTAACTTTTGCTAGCGTAGAGTACGCTGCTGTCGTTATCCTATTTATATGTGCCTCTGGTGTTAGATTTGGTGTTACGTTCACTCCCAGGTCTTAGGAGGCCTGGTCGACGACCGGGCCGCGGGGACGCTAAGCCCCGGAAGCACCTCAAGGTAGGTCTCTTTCTCGCGTCGTCACAGGGTTGTAGTTCCCCTTCATTGTGTACTGTCCCTTTGGTCTCCTATCACCTAGTCCCATTTCCATCACGTTACACTTGTTCGTGTTGAACTCCAGTAGCCATTTCTCTGACCATCTCTGCACATTTTTCGACTCCGCTTGGAGGATCCAACAATCCTCATCTATAGCTACTTACCATCCCTCAGTCTATCTCTCAGCTAACTATTCACTGCTAGATGAACAGTGATATCAGGTGAAAGGAATCCCTGATCACGGAAACCAATGGGCAGAGTATCTTTCATCCTGATGCGCCTGTTCACCTAGCAGTAAATAGGTACCTGGGAGTTAGATAGCTGCTACGGGCTGCTTCCTGGGGGATGTGTAACAAAAAGGAGATCTGGTCGAGGACCGGGCCGCGGGGGACGCTAAGCCCCGAAATCATCTGAAGAGGTTCCCCTCTCACTATGCACTCTTTCCTTTCCTCTTTCTGCCACTATTGCTCTTACTATGTATCCTCCCACACACAGAGATCACACTAACGTGATGCATCAAATGAACAAATCCACAAGGGCCGTGACGAGGATTCGAACCTGCGTCCGGGATTTACCCTGTCGTAGCTCAGTCGATTAAGGCAGTGTCTGGGATGCTTCCGGACGCAGGTTCGAATCCTCGTCACGGCCCTTGTGGATTTGTTCATTTGATGTATCCTCCCTCCTTCAGGAGGATACATAGTGCCCATTCCATCTTCTTCAACTCCCTCACGCTACTCTCACTATATACCCCCCAAAAAGGTGATTAGTGTGAGGTTGACGGGAGACATCTCCCGTCACGCAGGGTGCAGTCGCACCTCCACTGATCTCCAGTATCATCTATTGATACTGGAAATGGCTCAAAAGGGCCACCACTTATGGGCTATTCATGCCCGTGCCACCTTTTGGGTGGCTTAATCTTCTCTCTCTCAGTGTGTGTAGGCATAGTGTAGTGACGCCCTCCGTGGGTATTGTGCCTGGGGGGTCTCCTACTACTCCTTCTGCCAGCCACTTAAGTCAGGTGCCACCAATGGTCAGTGTATGCAAATTGGCGGTGATGGTCCGTACGTTCATTATGCCCGTTGTCAGTCGGGTGTCGTAAGAGGGGAGGGTTGAGGGGAGGCGGGAGAAGAGGGGAAATAAGGAGAGAGAGAAAGAGCCTGTCTACGATGTCGTATCTCCCCATCTTATTCATATGCGTATGAATATTTATTTTGATTTTGTATCTAAAAAAAACACGATTCCCTATTTTTATGTTATTTACAAATCCACCAAACAGTGTTCTATTTTGTATCTATGATTTTTGGTTTATAAATTGTTAATAATTTTTTTGGTTTATATATTTCTTGTTGAAAATTTGTGTGATGGAAGATAGGGGGGTTTATGTGTGTCTGTGAATCATGGTCGCGCAACGGGTTGTCATCGATAGCGGGGGAACACGAGGGATGACTGCGCTAACCCTTGCTACGGCTGGAAATTCCTTCATTCCAACCATGCTTGACCAGCGGTAGGCACAGCGATGGTGGACATTCCAGCTGCCACTTGGTGCAGCAGGCGGCCGAGGGTGAGGGCGAGACCCACCATGTTAATAAGCTTCAAGATTGCTGCCTAGATGGCCCAGTTGTCGTCCAGTCGTCCAGTAATTACGCGCGTCCGGCCCACTGGACGCTGGCTGCCGGATGCACCCATCTGGAAAGGACTAGAAAGGACGCACCATTGGGGGCCTGTCTTGGCCGTGCTTACTGGACGCCGCTCGCGAACGAGACGGAATTAAAGAACGTAAACCGTTTGAAGACGGTCGCCAACAGCGTTACTGTTCATGTCAACATTCCCGTCCCGTTTCCCATTATCAGGCGCTGGACCACACGGGAAGGATAGAAATCTAACTAAGGAAAACGAGGGTCAAGTAAGGAGAAACTTCAGGCGTCACGCGCTTAACATTCCAACAGAACAACGGGTACTAGCACCACCCGTGATAAGAGAGAGAGAGTGAGAGCTCTGTCATCAACAGAACATTATATGTAAAACTCATGTCTTTGCACCTCTTCCAGGGGGTATATTATGATGCCATCTGAAGCACAGGATCATTTGGGCTGTTAGGATGCGGGGTTCTCTCTCTGCTGGGCACTGAACTGAGGCAGGGTTCCTCTTGATGAAGTCAATGACTTCGTTTTTTTGCATACCAGCTCTTTGAGGTTCTACAGTATTGCCCATACAGTCCATATTGGTCTGCAACCCACCCTGTTGCAAATACACTTGTATTCATTATGAACTGCGGCACCAAGGCGGAGGGTCACTGCTACATGGAAGGTCTCTGGATCTAGGCATCTGCCTGTTGCAGACATGGGTACTGCTAGAAGAAAGTCCACTGCACAAGGGAACCAAGCACTCCCAGGCAGTCTTTATCTTTATCTTATGTAGCAGCATCAGAGGAGAAATCCAGTTGGGACTGCCCCGTCGTACACAAAAAATAAGCGACTGAGTTACTACACTAGAAGGTAGAGCTTTGACTTACTGTATTTGAACAACGCAGAAAAGTGTTCCTATGTTGCTAATGAGACCCTAACCTAACCTAACCTAACCTAACCTAACCTAACCTAACCTAACCTAACCTAACCTAACCTAACCTAACCTAACCTAACCATCCAAAGCCTAATACACGCTATCTGAAGCCTAATATAGTATATATATATATATATATATATATATATATATATATATATATATATATATATATATATATATATATATATATTGTGCACGTTAGCTTATTATGTTAATATAATTTCGTAGTCAGGTACATTGTTATTTAATTCATGTTCCTATATGGAAGAAACATAAAATATACTTCGTTTAACTTTATTTTGATCTTCTTTTGTTGAAAAATATAGTTTATATTGAGATTCGTTGCATCATCAATATGATTGCAACCCTTTTGCAGATTGCAGAGACGTCCTTGCAAGATGTTTGTCAATTCACACGATTTCACACTTAAAAAGGTTTTGATAATGTTAGTACTATCAGCGATGCTGTGTAATTTCAACAGATTTTAAATTGTCAGGTTTATATTGTCCAAAAAAAATTTGGTATTGGCTTATGCTGTAAAAAAGTTCATAACTCGGTCAGAATACAAATGAGATTATTGTTTTTACAATTTCGGAAATTTCTTATAATCATAACTCAAATTTTACATAATTATTATTGGGCTCTATCGGGCAGGGTTAAATTGTGGGGATACAAATTCTTCGGAAGTGTTGTTAATGTGACGTAGGTGTGTTGACCAGTTGAAGTGTGTGGTGACCTATACTGGTGGTGCAGGTGTGGTGATCACTGGGAGTGTTGTGTTCATTGATAGTGTGGATGTGGTGACCTATACTGGTGGTGCAGGTGTGGTGATCACTGGGAGTGTTGCGTTCATTGATAGTGTGGATGTGGTGACCCATACTGGTGGTGCAGGTGTGGTGATCACTGGGAGTGTTGCGTTCATTGATAGTGTGGATGTGGTGACCCATACTGGTGGTGCAGGTGTGGTGATCACTGGGAGTGTTGCGTTCATTGATAGTGGATGTGGTGACCCATACTGGTGGTGCAGGTGTGGTGATCACTGGGAGTGTTGCGTTCATTGATAGTGTGGATGTGGTGACCCATACTGGTGGTGCAGGTGTGGTGATCACTGGGAGTGTTGCGTTCATTGATAGTGTGGATGTGGTGACCCATACTGGTGGTGCAGGTGTGGTGATCACTGGGAGTGTTGCGTTCATTGATAGTGTGGATGTGGTGACCCATACTGGTGGTGCAGGTGTGGTGATCACTGGGAGTGTTGCGTTCATTGATAGTGTGCATGTGGTGACCCATACTGGTGGTGCAGGTGTGGTGATCACTGGGAGTGTTGCGTTCATTGATAGTGTGGATGTGGTGACCCATACTGGTGGTGCAGGTGTGGTGATCACTGGGAGTGTTGCGTTCATTGATAGTGTGGATGTGGTGACCCATACTGGTGGTGCAGGTGTGGTGATCACTGGGAGTGTTGCGTTCATTGATAGTGAGTGTGTAGTGACCCATACTGGTGGTGTAAGTGTGACACGACAATGTGTGAGTCGTGTCTACATACAGTGTGTGTGTGTATGATCACTACTGGCACTAAGAATGAGATATGTATGACGAAAATCTATCCAGAAATTTATATAACGAAAGTCTGTAATTAGAAACAAAAGTCTATCCTGAAATTTATATACCAAAAATCAATCCCTATTCTGATATATATATATATATATATATATATATATATATATATATATATATATATATATATATATATATATATAAATATATATATATATATATATATATATATATATATATATATATATATATATATATATATATATATATATATATATATATATAAAATGAAAACAACATAAAACGTTAACAATCAACGGAGCAAAGATTAACGAGGAAGCTTACTTGACATTTATTCCTTGCGCTGTCCACCAGCTTGGGCCAGGTGCGACACTTGGAAATGGAATTAAGTAATATTTTATATATAAACAAATACACTAGACTGTTCAAAGTTTCGCGTAGAGCGTCGGAAAGCCTCACTCGACTGTCAGACAGAGAATGTTACTGATCAGAAGTCACAGATCAGCTGTCAGACTCGTTCATACTGGGAGTTAAGAACGTCCCATAAGGAATCAAAATTACTGACAGACGTTTTGAGGAGCAGGAGACTCCAAGGAGTTGGGGAGAGATCACTCAGCACCAAGATGGGTCGTAAGACACCCTTGTCACCTTCGCTACAGAACAGCTATGAATTGTTCGGTTAGATCCGACTAGGATTCGAACCCATGTCATCTGGGATCCTCCCAAGGGGTGATCTCGGACCACCATTATGCCAGTCGGAACAATGAGTAAGGACTCAGTGTATAAATGAGTATCAGTGTATAAATTAGTTTATCGCACCAATCTTGTATTTGGGCACACGGAGTGGCCATTAATACACATTCCAATGTTGGTAGGTTAAATATAAGCCTACCAACATTGTATGTATGTATGTATGTATGTATGTATGTATGTATGTATGTATGTATGTATGTATGTATGTATGTATGTTCGCGTATGTGTATGTATGTATGGCCACTCCAAATGGCCAGACATAAGATTAGTGTGATATGAAACTATTTGCACTGCTCAAATACAGCAATGGTCACTACCAGTACTGCTCAGCACCACCACTGCTCAGCACCACCACTGCTCAGCACCACCACTGCTCAGCACCACCACTGCTCAGCACCACCATTGCTCAGCACCACCATTGCTCAGCACCACCACTGCTCAGCACCACCACTGCTCAGCACCACCATTGCTCAGCACCACCACTGCTCAGCACCACCATTGCTCAGCACCACCACTGCTCAGCACCACCACTGCTCAGCACCACCACTGCTCAGCACCACCACTGCTCAGCACCACCACTGCTCAGCACCACCACTGCTCACGCACCTCAGCTACCAACTACCCAAGCTTACCCCAGCTTGAAAAGTTCGAGCGGACTTAAGCTTTTAGTGATAAAGAGACCTCGCCTCTCGCTAAGTATTCACCAATCTTTTATAAAAGGAACGTATATAAATTCCTCCTTAAAGAGGGATATATATAAATCTCTCTTTAAAGAGGGTATATAAATCCATTCTCAGATTCGCTGGACTGGACTAATCCGTCTCCTTAAGTGAGGGTTCGACAGATGACGGTCGCTTTTCGTCAGACTAGCCATCAAGGAGTCTCATATCCCGTCACACACAGGAGAGATAGATAGCATCTGTCTAAGATAGCATCTTAGACAGAAGGTTTCGTGAAGAAACAGGTGTGGGTCTTCGGGTTTATCCTCTGGGATTACGGTGAGTGCGCGATCATATCTGCTATCTGGCTATCATATCTACGACGATTCATGTCCCTGTACTCATCTAGTTGTGTTTGCGGGGGTTGAGCTCTAGCTCTTTCGGCCCGCCTCTCAACTGTCAATCAATTAACTGTTTTTCTTCCTACACACATACACAGGAAACATCCCGTAGCAGCTGTCTACCTCCCAGGTACCTATTTACTGCTAGGTGAACAGTTGTATCAGGGTGAAAGAAACTGCCAATTTGTTTTCGCCATCGCCGGGGATCGATCCCCGGAACATAGGACTATGAATCCCGAGCGCTGTCCACTCAGCCGTCAGGCCCCTGTATGTGTGAAGCTCTGATGGACAATGTTACGTGATTTTTGTTGTTGTTGTTTAAGATTTGCTACCTGGAACAAAAAGTTCCAAGTAGCACGGGCTATGGCGAGCCCGAAGTAAAGGTCTTGCCCCTTACCAGTAATTGACCGGCGTGAAGTCTCTCCAATCCTTTGTGCAGTATTGCATTTACATTTAAATTCCTGGAGGGAGCTAGCGTCCATTACCCTCACACTTAATGGGTTCCACTCTGCCCCTTCACTCTGAATGTGTTGTTGCTAAAGATTCGCTACCTGGAGCAAAAAGTTCCAAGTAGCACGGGCTATGGTGAGCCCGTAGATTCTTCACTCTGAAGAAACTCTATTTCTACATTCCTTTCACTTACTTCTTCAGCTTCCATGTGTGCCCTTGTTTCTTATATGTTATCTTGCATCCATGCTTCTCGTTGATATCTTGCATGTCGTGAATATGTTCATATTTCGTGCTTGTATATTTTGCTGCATAGAAGCATTGTGACCATTGTCTCAGCTTGGGTCTTCTAGATCTGCGTGTGCGTGTGTGTGTGTGTGTGTGTGTGTGTGTGTGTGTGTGTGTGTGTGTGTGTGTGTGTGTGTGTGTGTGTATTCATCTAGTTGTGCTTGCGGGGATTGAGCTCTACTCTTTCGACCCGCCTCTCAACTGTCAATCAACTGTTTCTACTACTACTTTTTTTTTCTTTTCCACACCACACACACCCCAGGAAGCAGCCCGTGACAGCTGACTAACTCTTAGGTACCTATTTACTTTTAGGTAACAGGGAGAAACAATGGGCAGAGTTTCTCTCACCCTATGCTCCTGTTACCTAGCAGTAAAATAGGTACCTGGGTGTTAGTCAGCTGTCACGGGCTGCTTTCTGGGGGTGGAGGCCTGGTCGAGGACCGGGCCTCGGGGACACTAAAGCCCCGAAATCATCTCAAGATAACCTCAAGATAACCATCTTCATCACGTCCTCAAACACAACGTTCATCACTTCAAACTGGCACAAAACTACCCAATTACACATGACAATAATACGTCTCAGGTGATCAAATTCATCGAGCAATTATAATGTTTCTCCATTAACAAAAACTTGTGCGTTAGGTTAGAAAATGCAATTACTATTTTTTCACTCAAACAGCCTTTCAGTCTACCTGCAAATATGTCAATATTGCCCTCAACTGTCCTACTCACAGCTCTCATTCACTAAAATATTGTGTTGTTTGTAAACAAAAAACATATGATTTGATATGTTATGTTTATTTACAAGTTATAAGATCACCAAGATCACTCTAATCTTGGCTTCATTCATAACTCACATTGAACACCTATGGTATGGGTGGGTTGTTGTTGTTGTTCAAGATTCGCTACTTGGAACAAGTTCCAAATAGCACGGGCTATGGCGATCCCTCCTCCTCCACATCAAGAGACACGGAACAGTTGTCTAAGAGGAGCGAGGGAGAGAAGGAGGTGATGCTGTACATAAAACAATAAACATTATCCCTCATGGTCTTATAAAAAGGTTTAAAGGGAACGTGATGGAAGTCAAGTTCATTCCCAGCCTGTAGCCATCTCCAGATGTCCCCAGCATCCCATCCCAGCATCCAGTACCAGCTTCCCATCCCAGCATCCCACCACTTCCACACCAGAGAGAGAGAGGAGAGAGAGAGAGAGGGAAGAGAGAGAGAGGGAAGAGAGAGAGAGGGAAGAGAGAGAGAGAGAGAGAGAGAGAGAGAGAGAGAGAGAGAGAGAGAGAGAGAGAGAGAGAGAGAGAGAGAGAGAGAGAGAGAGAGAAAGAGAGAGAACTATCAGGGGGAAAGCACCAAGCCATTACAACTATATAACACTGGGAAGGGGTCAGGATAAGGATTTGGGATGGGACGGGGGGAAAGGAATGGTGCCCAACCACTTGTGGACGGTCGGAGATTGAACGCCGACCTGCATGAAGCGAGACCGTCGCTCTACCGTCCACCCCAAGTGGTTGGGAGCAACACCTCTTTCAATCATTAAAATTCACGTTGTTGGGAAGTTAATGAGGTGCCAGATCCTATTGAACCTCCTTAAGTTGACCAATATTCTCACACAGTTTACTCCAGAGGATATGTGGGCCTGCGGGCCGCTCCAAGCAACAGCCTGGTGGACCAAACTCTCACAAGTCAAGCCTGGCCTGCGGGCCGCTCCAAGCAACAGCCTGGTGGACCAAACTCTCACAAGTCAAGCCTGGCCTCGGGCCGGACTTGGGGAGTAGAAGAACTCCCAGAACCCCATCAACCAGGTATCAACCAGTTTGCAAACATGTTATGAACCAAACGAGGCATCGTTGGTTCACTTGCACTGGTAATTCGACTCACCAAAGTTCACGGGTTCGACGCGGAAAGGATCGTCCCAAGGTGTTAAACTTCCAAACCGCTGGATAGATTGTAGATGTCTATCCAGTGTCATCCGCTCCTGACTTCTTGACTTCATACTGACGCGCTGAACAATGGACAAGGGCTGTTTGTGAAGGCCTTTCACCAACTTTTCTTTCCTAAATGATAATTGTTGCTTCTCTAATTCGTGGATAAGTCGTTCTCTCGAAGAGCAGTCCACCTGAAGGCTCTAAGCGTGTGATACGGGCTCTAAGCTTGTGATACGGGCTCTAAGCGTGTGATACGGGCTCTAAGCGTGTGATACGGGCTCTAAGCGTGTGATACGGGCTCTAAGCGTGTGATTCGGGTTCTAAGCTGGTGATACGGGCTCTAAACGTGTGATACGGGCTCTAAGCGTGTGATACGGGTTCTAAGCTGGTGATACGGGCTCTAAGCGTGTGATACGGGCTCTAAGCGTGTGATACGGGCTCTAAACGTGTGATACGGGCTCTAAACGTGTGATACGGGTTCTAAGCGTGTGATACGGGCTCTAAACGTGTGATACGGTCTCTAAGCGTGTGATACGGGCTCTAAGCGTGTGATTCGGGCTCTAAGCGTGTGATACGGGCTCTAAGCTTGTGATACGGGCTCTAAACGTGTGATACGGGCTCTAAGCGTGTGATACGGGCTCTAAACGTGTGATACGGGCTCTAAGCGTGTGATACGGGATCTAAGCTTGTGATACGGGCTCTAAACGTATGGAAACGAGCACCCTCTCTTTATGACGTTTGAGCACCGAATGACATCTGCTAACTAATCAAAAGGCGCAATCCATGGCCTCTGACCTCTGACCTCCCCTTAGGTTACCACCCATTAGTTCCTAGTGTCACCATTCTCCATTCAGGCATAGCAAACATTCCATATTCAACTAACACATTTCCATACAAATATAAGAACTGCGTAATAACTCTATACAAAAAATACCTGTGGAAATGCTAACTGATGGCTAATCACCACCTCGTGCGATCCTGATAGCCAATAGTTACCAAATAGACAATGATAGACCATGCAATCTATCGCTGTAATCTTTCGAAGTGAATGCCCGAAACGCCCGAAAAATGCCCGAAACGCTTTGCGTAATAGTGGCTTTAGGCATTGTATGTACTAGCTCTACCTATAAGTCAACCAATCCTTGTATAAATTTATTGTATGTATGTACCTTACCTAAATAAAATTGTATTGTATTGAAATAAAGGGTGTTGATAGCAAGTAAAAAAAATGGGCTTGAATGCTCCTTGGGATTGTAGCACGGGTGGGAATGGGCCTGAATGATTGGGGAGGTGCTGCTCTAATCCGGATCTTGCTTGGGGTTTTATCTGGCGATTGGCACCTGTTGCAAGCTTCCCTGACTTGCAACTGGAGTCTGCCACAAAGAATTTCTGTAACAACACACAGCGTTGAACTTCTCTATTTTCTCACACAATAAAGTTGATCACAGCAAACATCTGTACTATATAGACATTATATATATATATATATATATATATATATATATATATATATATATATATATATATATATATATATATATATATTTATATTTATATATATTATAAAAATTCATTATAAAATTCATTATAAAAATTCATTATAGAGTCAGACAGAACACCAAGAGTGAGGAGAAATGTCGAGAAAGAGGGGAGAGGAAGATAGATAAAGATGGGAGGAGGAGAAGAAGAGATAAGAAAGAGAACGATTCAGCGATAGATAAGAAAGAATGAATATTATTTTAATTAATTTAAATAATGTTGGAGAATTAAAAATTGAGTAATATTAAATCCAGAAGACACGGATTGATCACTTGAGAGGTTTTGATCTACTCGGCTGTGATGGCTAGACACTAAACTGTTTCTCAGAACAAGCCTAGATAACGTTTAGAACTTTTAGGCTTGAATTAAAACCCGTCACATGCAACTGAATTAGCAGGATCTTATTAAAGTTTAAAATAAGATCTCAGTTCGGCATGAAGTGAATACTGATTTGAAAAGGAGTTTTGTTAACTACTAAAATAAGATAAGTTCTCAAGAAACTTGAAATCTTGTATTTTATTTAGATATATAAATATATTTTTTATGGGTATAGCTGTTTACATTTTGTAAATTCTGTATTTAGTAGCAATACGAATGATTATTTGAGAAGGATTCATTAATTTTAGAACCTTATAGGGAGAAGTAGATCAATATTTTTCATAAAAAAAGTCAAAATGGATGCTTCTGGAGTTACCAATTGTAAAGACTTGCAGGACTTTTATCACCTCCATCACACAAGACTTCATCTCCCAATCATTCAGTCCTCCCACTGGAATGAAAAGTCTGATTCCAGCCTTGTCGGCATGTGGGATTCAGTACTCTCCACACTCTACTTGTGGGGGTTCGCGTCCCATCACCTCCCTCGCCTTGTAAGGATTCGCCTTTTATAAACCTGTCCGGTGCATTTAAACTTTAAAAAAAGATCTTTTTTAACCTTATGCTGCCAAAAATGTTCAGCTCTATAAGTAACAATGTGATTTAATATTTGGATTTGGTGATCGGGAAAATTTCATCAACATAGCAGTAAAATAGGTACCTGGGTGTTAGTCAGCTGTCACGGGCTGCTTCCTGGGGGTGGAGGCCTGGTCGAGGACCGGGCCGCGGGGACACTAAAAAGCCCCGAAACCATCTCAAGATAACCTCAAGATAACATGGGGACCCACTTGAGAACATCTTTCCCAGTTAAATCTTTTACCAGTTTCCAAGTCAGGCCTCTCTTACACATGTACTGGGTCATTCAGCAGTTGTGTTGTAAGTAAACGTGTTCAGTCACTATATAATCTTATCGAAAAACATCGTAAACGACCTACATCATTGGTTAAAAGAAAGATTTAATCCACTGAAATATCGTCCATCAGAGAGTGCGACTTAGTGATTGGCAAGATCAGGTTAGACAATGTGTAGCAAGGTGGCAACAGGAGCCGGTCGGCCGAGCGGACAGCACGCTGGACTTGTGATCCTGTGGTCCTGGGTTCGATCCCAGGCGCCGGCGAGAAACAATGGGCAGAGTTTGTTTCACCCTATGCCCCTGTTATCTAGCAGTAAAATAGATACCTGGATGTTAGTCAGCTGTTACGGGCTGCTTCCTGGGGGTGGAGGCCTGGTCGAGGACCGGGCCGCGGGGACACTAAAGCCCCGAAATCATCTCAAGATAACCTCAAGAGGTATAAACTCTATGAGCAGTGAATTGGGTATCATGATATCATAAACTATATTACTAAATACCTATAGTCATTAGCCTCTACACACCTTCCGATATGAGCTACCTGGAACTTTGCAAATAACTTTATTTGCTCTCGTGGTTTTGAAGACATCTTAATGCCTGGAAAGCTCGCCATTGTAGGCTAATTATCACATGACCAATGTCTATCAGTCCTGCGAGATACGAGGTATCTTTAGCACCATGTACCTAGCTCTTGACACGAATTATGTAACCTTTCATATGGTCTAGCGTGAGCTACATGTATCTATATGTGTTAATAACAGTAACAAAAATTAGAATCAACACTCCACTGCCACGGACTTTCATGTCAGGAAACTTATGCAAGAGCGAAGGTTTCCCAGCGCCAGCAGGAGGGAAGATGAGAGGCTGCGTCTCATCTCCGACGGTTCGAAACCATTTAAGATGCTACGAAATCTTCAGCATTTATCACGTAATTAGACCTTAAGGTCGACGCGAATTTCTTCAAGAAGACTTAAGCCTGCCAATGCTGACCAGAGGCCAGATTCACGAAGCAGTTACGCAGGTACTTAAGAACCTGGGGTCAGATTCACGGAGCCGTTACGCAAGTACTTACGAACCTGGGGCCAGATTCACGAAGCAGTTACGCAAGTACTTACAAACCTGGGGCCAGATTCACGAAGCAGTTACGCAAGTACTTACAAACCTGGGGCCAGATTCACGAAGCAGTTACGCAAGTACTTACGAACCTGGGGCCAGCTTCACGAAGCAGTTATTCAAGTACTTACGAACCTGGGGCTAGATTCACGAAGCAGTTACGCAAGTACTTACGAACCTGGGGCCAGCTTCACGAAGCAGTTACGCAAGTAGCTACGAACCTGGGGCCAGATTCACGAAACAGTTACGCAAATACTTACGAACCTGGGGCCAGATTCACGAAGCAGTTACGCAAGTACTTACGAACCTGGGGCCAGCTTCACGAAGCAGTTATTCAAGTACTTACGAACCTGGGGCTAGATTCACGAAGCAGTTACGCAAGTACTTACGAACCTGGGGCCAGATTCACGAAGCAGGTACGCAAGTACTTACGAACCTGGGGCCAGATTCACGAAGCAGGTACGCAAGTACTAACAAACCTGGGGCCAGATTCACGAAGCAGTTACGCAAGCACTTACGAACGTGTTCATCTTTCCACAATCTTTGACGGCTTTGGTTACATTTATTAAACAGTTTATAAGCATGAAAACTTGCCAATCAACTGTTGTTATTGTTATAAACAGCCTCCTGGTGCTTCGGAGCTCATTAACTGTTTAACAATTGTAAACAAAGCCGCCAAAGATTGAGAAAAGATGTACAGGTTCGTAAGTGCTTGCGTAACTACTTCGTGAATCTGGCCCCAGGTTCGTAAGTGCTTGCGTAACTACTTCGTGAATCTGGCCCCAGGTTCGTAAGTGCTTGCGTAACTGCTTCGTGAATCTGGCCCCAGGTTCGTAAGTGCTTGCGTAACTACTTCGTGAATCTGGCCCCAGGTTCGTAAGTGCTTGCGTAACTGCTTCGTGAATCTGACCCCAGGTTCGTAAGTGCTTGCGTAACTGCTTCGTGAATCTGGCCACAGGTTCGTAAGTGCTTGCGTAACTACTTCGTGAATCTGGCCCCAGGTTCGTAAGTGCTTGCGTAACTGCTTCGTGAATCTGACCCCAGGTCACATCAAGAATGTCACAAACTTGTATGTGATTCACTCATTTCTTATCTGACTTACGAAAAGGTATTTATCCAACTCAAAGGTAATTTGGAAATCTGGAAGATAAGATATACATGAATGCTATCACACTAAATGTATTCTAGAAATATTCATATTTTTCTCATGTAAATTTGTATTAATACAGGTGTGAATATTCTGATCTGAGATCTCGCAGGTGAAATGGACAGTTTACCTTGAGGTTATCTTGAGGTGCTTCCGGGGCTTAGCGTCCCCGCGGCCCGGTCGTCGACCAGGCCTCCTGGTTGCTGGACTGATCAACCAGGCTGTTGGACGCGGCTGCTCGTTTAATTGATCACACACCTTGGTCATGCTTCAGGACGCGATAAGAATGAGAAGGTTCAGGATTTTGTTTCTACTGAAAGTTGAGGAAAAGAATGATATTTCAGGTAGAATGTCAGGCTAATTATAGGTAGTGAATGGAGCTCTGTGATTCAACAGAATATAACTTACAGTTATACATGAATTTGGAGGGAGCGATTGTGCACATTGGCACGCAGAAGACCCTGATGAATGACAGGCGTAGGGAGGGGGATGGTGAATACATATAGAGAGGGCAATGAAGAATACAAACTTAGGAACTTAAGAATTAAGGAAACTCCAGAAAATCGACTTGAGAATGGTCCAGGACGGACCGAAACGTCGTCGTCCCTTTACCTTCTAGTGTGTGGTCTGGTCAACATACTTCAGCCACGTTATTGTGACTCCTCGCCTGCACTCCAGAACACGTTTTTGTCCCATGAACACTGACAACATTGGAAGCAGCAATATGAACAAACCTTACACACAGAAATCACAATAGCGTGATGCATCAAATGAACAAATCCACAAGGGCCGTGACGAGGATTCGAACCTGCGTCCGTCGTAGCTCAGTCGATTAAGGCAGCGTCTGGGATGCTCTCGGACGCAGGTTCGAATCCTCGTCACGGCCCATGTGGATTTGTTCATGTGAACCAACCTGATTACTTCGGAGTGTGGTAGTTTGTCGAAAAGCGAGTTTCATATGAAAGAGGACGAAAGGTATTAGTGAGAATTTTTAAATTCAGATATAAAGGGAAGGCAGATCTCAGCGTTTCTAATGCTGGAAGCTGCTTCAGGTGTGTCTAATTTTCTGACACGATAAAGTGACTTACTGTCTGCTTCTGAATACATAAACTCGAGCTATGTATTCCGGCTGAATTTTTGACTAAGTGTTTACAGCATCTGTCATGATCGGTGAACACCATTGGAACGAGAGCTCTACCTTTTGTGTTAGTGTAGTGGTAGGTATGAGGCTAAATGGTCCTCCATATTGTACATTTTGTACAATCCTTATTGTACATCTTTATTGTATATTTTGCTTTAACTCTCTATATTGTAAACTAAATCAAGGGCCTTCTTGAAGTACATTACTGAGTACACTTTTACTGTGTACCTTGAGGTTACCTTGAGGTGCTTCCGGGGCTTAGTGTCCCCGCGGCCCGGTCGTCGACCAGGCCTCCTGGTTGCTGGACTGATCAACCAGGGTATATGATACAGATAAACAATTATTTGTTTACTTTCTCACTTTATTGTGAGATCGACTGGAGTATATGATTGGGTATAGCCTCGTAGGTAGTGGTAGTAACAGGCCTCCATCAGTCTCAGGAGACTATGGAGGCTCTGGTTGTCGCTCTGGAGTGGCCTCTCCAGGGCGCAAAGCCAGGGTAGGTTGATACGGGAGAGAAGCTGTTACCCATGCAACAGGTCCCCTCTCTCCATCTGTAGAGAGGGTTGGTAGGTTGCTAGTAGGTAGCAACATTAAAATTACGCTCATCTCAGAACTTGTAAGTGATAATGTTGCATGATATCATGAGTACACTGAAGGGTATATTAAGTCTAACCGTCTTGAATTTGCATGACATGAGATAGTAAATATGCCCTGTTACTTTGTCTAGTAGTCTCTCATCATTCATGGTTCTGTTCGAATTGGTTAGTTCGGACAGATCTTGTTCGAATTGGTTAGTTCGAACTGGTCCTGTTCGAAGTGGTTAGTTTATACCAGCAGGCTACATGCTGGTATTATTGTCTGATCCCATACATAGCCAGCCTGGTCGACCGTGCTTCAAACTCCTTCACATCTGTCTTCGGAAACTCAGCTATATATGTTGACTAGACCACACACTAGAAAGTGAAGGCACGACGTCGTTTCGGTCCGTCCTGGACCGAAATGATTAAGAGAATCTCAATCGATTGATTCTCTCGATTGAGAGAATCGACTTGAGAATGGTCCAGGACGGACCGAAACGTCGTCGTCCCTTCACTTTCTAGTGTGTGGTCTGGTCAACATATTTCAGCCACATTGTGACTCCTCGTCTGCTCAGGCTATATATCGTTCTTCGAGAAGAGATTCTGTCGTAACAATGTCTATGCGCATGCTGGAGTCTTATGCATCACAATCACCAACTTGTGCTTGGTGAATACGTCATCTTGTGTTTTCACTTGCTTCTGAGGACGGCTTTAGAAGTAGGCCTTCTTCTTCCAAGTAGGCCAACATCTTCAAGAGGAAACTAGATTTATTCCTTCATGGAGTACCGGACCAACCGGGCTGTGGTGGGTATGTGGGCCTGCGGGCTGCTCCAAGCAACAGCCTGGTGGACCAAACTCTCACAAGTCAAGCCTGGCCTGCGGGCTGCTCCAAGCAACAGCCTGGTGGACCAAACTCTCACAAGTCAAGCCTGGCCTCGGGCCGGACTTGGGGAGTAGAAGAACTCCCAGAACCCCATCAAGCAGGTATATGTGGGCCTGCGGGCCGCTCCAAGCAACAGCCTGGTGGACCAAACTCTCACAAGTCAAGCCTGGCCTCGGGCCGGGCTTGGGGAGTAGAAGAACTCCCAGAACCCCATCAACCAGGTATATGTGGGCCTGCGGGCCGCTCCAAGCAACAGCCTGGTGGACCAAACTCTCACAAGTCAAGCCTGGCCTCGGGCCGCTCCAAGCAACAGCCTGGTGGACCAAACTCTCACAAGTCAAGCCTGGCCTCGGGCCGGGCTTGGGGAGTAGAAGAACTCCCAGAACCCTCTCCAGGTATGATCCAGGTATGTGGGGTGGATGGAATGGGCCAGGCTGGATAGTTGTGGCTTGGTGAACCTTGCTTATCCTTGGATAATGACGAGGCGTTTATCCACGTTATCAGAGTGCTTGAGAAGAGCTTCAAGTCCATACTTGTTTGCTGTTGATCGGAGATGGACTATTTCAGCATGCTTTTTGTGTTGTGTTCTCTAGGGTTAGAGGACATGAATGTCACCTGGTGTGTGAGCTTACAGTCAGTGAATCATTTTTGGCACCTTTTCAGGGCTCTACCGTTCACTTCTGCCGCTGGAACCAATCGTATTGGCGTTTGCTTTTCCATTGGAGACTTGCGGCGTGGAGAGGGGGGGGACCTGCTGCTTGGGTAACAGCTTCTCCCCCGTATCAACCTGCCCTGGCTTTGTGCCCTGGAGAGGGTGCGACCTGCTGCGTGGGTAACAGCTTCTCTCCCGTATCAACCTGCCCTGGCTTTGTGCCCTGGAGAGGGGGGACCTGCTGCATGGGTAACAACTTCTCCTCCATACCAACGTACCCTGACTTTGCGCCCTGGAGAGGCTACTCCAGACTGATACTAGAGCCCAACTCCATAGTCTCCTGAGACTGATAGATACTTACTACTACTACTACCATTCACTATTGGTGTACTAAATGTACAAAGTGTACTTTGGCCTACAAGTGTAGTGGGTCTGAGCACTCTTTACAACCATGGCTTTTGTTAAATCTCCCCAGCTGGAGGATTCTTGGAAGTTCTTTACAAACGGACAATTATGAAATTCTGTACCAGGAGCATTACTCAGTTGACCTGTCTTACCATTTGAGTTTGAAGGATATGTCAGTGGTTCCGTTCTCTCCTCGGAGCCTAATATGATCAGTTTTTATTTCGGTTTGTGCTGCTGATGAAGAAGTTACGAGGCCAGGATTCACGAAGCAGTTACGCAAGCACTTACGAACCTGGGCCCAGATTCACGAAGCAGTTACGCAAGCACTTACGAACCTGGGCCCAGATTCACGAAGCAGTTACGCAAGCACTTACGAACCTGGGCCCAGATTCATGAAGCAGTTACACAAGCACTTACGGATCTGGGCCCGGATTTACGAAGCAGTTACGCAAGCACTTACGGATCTGGGCCCAGATTTACGAAGCAGTTACGCAAGCATTTAAGAACTTGGGCCCAGATTCACGGAGCAGTTACACAAGCACTTTCGAGCCTGTCCATCTTTTCTCAATCTTTGGCGGCTTTGTTTACAATTATTAAACAGTTAATGAGCTCCGAAGCACCAGGAGGCTGTTTATAACAATAACAACAGTTGATTGGCAAGTTTTCATGCTTGTAAACTGTTTAATAAATGTAACCAAAGCCGTCAAAGATTGAGGAAAGATGTACGCGTTCGTAAGTGCTTGCGTAACTGCTTCGTGAATCTGGCTCCAGGTTCGTAAGTGCTTGCGTAACTGCTTCGTGAATCTGGCCCCAGGTTCGGAAGTGCTTGCGTAACTGCTTCGTGAATCTGGCCCCAGGACAGTGTCAACTTGTCTGAAGCTCTTGGATATGACTGTTATTCAAGACAATTACATTTAATGAAAATAAATCTATTGTTCATAGACAGTCACCACAACCGGTCGGCCGAGCGGACAGCACGCTGGACTTGTGATCCTGTGGTCCTGGGTTCGATCCCGGGCGGAGACGAGAAACAATGGGCAGAGTTTCTTTCACCCTATGCCCCTGTTGCCTAGCAGTAAAATAAGTACCTGGGAGTTAGTCAGCTGTCACGGGCTGCTTCCTGGGGGTGGAGGCCTGGTCGAGGACCGGGCCGCGGGGACACTAAAGCCCCGAAATCATCTCAAGATAACCTCAAGAAGATACAATAGTATACTTTGCTGTGACATTGAAATGATAAGATATATGCACGAAATATCTCCATCTCTCTTATGTTCTATTTTTATATCTTTTTTATTGCAAGATGCAGAAAAATACTTATACTTTGACTTGATCTTTACAGTCATGTGGAGGAGGAGCAGCAGGCGCCACTTAACCCCAGGTAAGTTAGTGATCCTTGAAGTTACTGGCGATGGAGTGATAGAGGTAAGTCTGGTTCTTTTGCTCCTGTTGTGTCTTGATACAGTAACTTAAATGGGAGGGGGGGGGGGCTTCTTTGTGTACACCAAGTTTATTTTGACTTTCCTGCAGGTTGAAGAAAGGTGTTTCAGCACTGAATGCTACGAGGATTTTTATGTAGAATACATTATAGTGTTTATATATCTTAGTCTCTAAGGGAAAGAAAAAATGCATGAATCTGAAGCTTGTTAAAAGCATTCATTGACTACTGAAATCACTTGAAGTCTGAGGACAGGGATTCTGAAGTCCCTGTCTGTTTTCCTGACAGATCTTGTTCCAATCTTTCCTTAAGTCACTTGATAAATAATTTTTTATTTTTATTTTCAATAAAAACCGTATTTTAATTTTTTCCGTCTTTATTCTCCCTTTGTTATGCAGAGGAAAGTTATATTACTAATCTGTCAATCGATTTCATATCTTTGGACATTTTAATTTTATAATTTATAGTCATGGTATATATTTGCATTAAAGCTCTCTCTTAATATGAATCATGTTTCGACTTTATTAATGACACCAGAGATGGAACCACAGACGTTTGCACCTTGCAAACACAGAGAAGTATAAACTTGCTTCCTGTTTCGTGTGACTAGTTTCAAGGTTGTGTTTTTACATATATATTTTGTTGTAAAGGAACATTTGCCAATTTTGCTGCAAAAAATGTTAGAATTGAACTCTAGATTTGCTGTGAGCTTTCCAACTCCAATTTCTTGGCATTTCTTGTTATAATATCATTATTTTATGAGTTTATGTAATTGTGGGTAGTTGAAGTAATTCGGTAGTTTGTGCAGTGATGGTGATTGCTGAAATTCAATATCACTCAGGACAGTGAGGTTGTTACTCATCTTCACTGCCACATAGGACAAGAGTTGACTCATAAGCAGACGAGGAGTCACAATGTGGCTGAAATATGTTGACCAGACCACACACTAGAAAGTGAAGGGACGACGACGTTTCGGTCCGTCCTGGACCATTCTCAAGTCGATTGTCTTGAAGATTTACAGTTGCAAATATTAAGGATGTCTTTCAGTATATGAGATGCAGAGGAAGAGTTACATAATTGAACGTTTAGCAGATTAAGAGGCTTAAAATCATGTACATTTCCGTTTAAAAATATATTATTCAAGTGTTTAAAGATTGATTATTTTAGTAGTTACTCAGTCTCTACTTGTGCTTACAAGGAGTACACGTTACTGGGTTCAATTACTGAATATAAAATACCAGTTATTAAAAAAGTTTTGAGGGCTATTAATGATGATTTAGCATCGTTTGACAGGTCATAATTTCCCCGGCAGATCAGGAAAATATCCCGTATCGTCCGTCAAACCGGTTGGGCGCCTTAGTCAGGAGCTCAAACGCTCTCACGTTGAACCTAAAGTGTTATTGGTGACTATCTTTCTGATGGGTTGGGCGGGGAAGCCGCACGGAGGGCGGGTGGTCGGCGCCCATCATGCTATACTGGAGAGAGTTTAAGGCTTCACAATCTGATTGAACGGTGCAGTGATAGACGACCTTGTGGTGCATGAGCTGCGACACCCATTTGCACTTTCCCAGTCACTTTAAGCAACAGTTATGGAAGCATATATCTATATATATATATATATATATATATATATATATATATATATATATATATATATATATATATATATATATATATATATATATATATATATATATATAACGTTTTAATGGCTTTTCCTAATTCACTGTGGTTTTTGGCATACCTATAATCAGTGTTGTGTGATGAACTGATTCATATCGCAATGAAATCTCATTGGACTGATATATCAGTGAAAATCATTTTGAGACAATAGAGTGACTTGAACTATCCTTCTGGTGAGTCCCAGGCACCTGTCTTAACCGACTGGGCCATGATGGTACGAAAGTAAAAACCAGAGTTTTACCCTGATTGGTCGGCTTTTGTACCATCGTGGCTTGGTCGGTTAAAGCGGCTGTCTAGGAATCGAATCCGTTCTCGCACTTTCGTATAGTCAATATTGACTTATTAAATAAGTGCATATGTAACATACTAATTTATTGTGAATATTTTAGTTTACCTTGAAAAGCTTCATAGAAAACACCGACCTTACCTAACCTTCTTAGTATGTTAAGATAAGCATCTTATTGCTTCGTAATTACAATTATTACTTAACCTATTATAGGTATTATAGGAATCACCAGAATGCAGGTTCAAATCACTTCATTGTCTCAAAATATTACTCAAAATGTTAAAAAAAACTCTAGTTACTATTGAAGAATTTATTTTCTATAACATTTCGTTCCTCTCTGGGACATATACAGGTAAAAAATAAAAAAATTATTTACATTTTTTAGTTAAATACACATTTGTAAAAGTGAAAGGAATATGGGGAGAGATAACAGCGCGATCACACATGTGGTAAGCGAATAGGGACAATTATAAATAGGGTAAAGGGTAGGGGGGGGGGGTAGGGCAAATCAGATAATGGGTAATGAATTGGGTATGACTCAGGTGGGTAGGGAGACTTTCCTAAACCCGTCATTACCCGGTGATGGTTGGTGAATCAAAGTATTGGGAAAGGAAGCGAATAGTGAAAATGTTCCTTTTTAAGGCTACTCATAGCCCAGTCGATAGAGCCGATCGGCATAACACGCCTGGGGTCCTAGGTTCGAGTCTCCTCCAGCCCAGGGGCCAGATTCACGAAGCAGTTTCGCAAGCACTTACGAACCTGGTGCCAGATTCACGAAGCAGTTAAGCAAGCACTTACGAACCTGGGGCCAGATTCACGAAGCAGTTACGCAAGCACTTACGAACCTGGGGCCAGATTCACGAAGCAGTTAAGCAAGCACTTACGAACCTGGGGCCAGATTCACGAAGCAGTTACGCAAGCACTTACGAACCTGGGGCTAAATTCACGAAGCAGTTACGCAAGCACTTTCGAACCTGGGGCCAGATTCACGAAGCAGTTACGCAAGCGCTTACGAACCTCTCCATCTTTTCTCAATCTTTGGCGGCTTTGTTTACAATTATGTACAATGTCTGTACCAGACGTTGTACATTCTGTACACCCACAGACCAGACATTGTACATTCTGTACACCCACAGAGCAGACATTGTACATTCTGTAGACCCACAGACCAGACATTGTTCATTCTGTACACCCACAGACCAGACGTTATACATTCTGTTCAACAATTGACTAGACGTTGTACATTCTGTACACCCACAGACCAAACATTGTACATTATGTACACTCACTGACCAGACATTGTACATGATGTACACCCACAGACCAGACATTGTACATTATGTACACCTATAGACCAAACATTGAGCATTCTATACACCAATTTACCAGACATTGTACATACTGTACATCAACAGACCAGACGTTGTACATTCTGTACACCCACATACCAGACATTGTACATTCTGTACACCCACAGACCAGACATTGTACATTCTGTAGACCCACAGACCAGACATTGTTCATTCTGTACACCCACAGACCAGACGTTGTACATTCTGTACACCAATAGACTAGACGTTGTACATTCTGTACACCCACAGACCAGACATTGTACATTATGTACACTCACTGACCAGACATTGTACATGATGTACACCCACAGACCAGACATTGTACATTATGTACACCTATAGACCAAACATTGAGCATTCTGTACACCAATTTACCAGACATTGTACATACTGTACATCAACAGACCAGACATTGTACATTCTGTACACCCACAGACCAGACATTGTACATTATGTACACCCACAGACCAGACACTGTACATGCTGTACTTCCACAGACCAGACATTGTACATTCTGTACACCCACAGACCAAACATTGTACATTCTGTACACACAGACCAGACGTTGTACACTCTGTACACCCACAGGCCAGACACTGTACATTCTGTACATCAATAGAACAGACATTGTACATTCTGTACACGCACAGACCAGACATTGTACATTCTGTACACCCACAGACCAGACACTGTACACTCTGTACACACACAGACCAGACATTGTACATTTTGTACACACACAGACCAGACATTGTACACTCAGTGCACACACAGACAAGACGTTGTACATTCTGTACACCTACAGACCAAACTTTGTACATTCTGTACACACACACAGACAAAATGTTGTACATTCTGTACACCCACAGACCAGACATTGTACACTCTGTACACCCTCAGACCAGACATTGTACATTCTGTACACCCTCAGACCAGAGGTTGTACATTCTGAACACCCTCAGACCAGACATTGTACATTCTGTACACCCACAGACAAGACGTTGTACATTCTGTACACCCACATACAAGACGTTGTACATTCTATACACCCACAGACCAGACATTGTACATTCTGTACACCCTCAGACCAGAGGTTGTACATTCTGAACACCCTCAGACCAGACATTGTACATTCTGTACACCCTCAGACCAGAGGTTGTACTTTTCTGTACACCCTCAGACCAGAGGTTGTACATTCTGTACACCCATAGACCAGACGTTGTACATTATGTACACACACTGACAAGACGTACATTCAGTACACCCACAGACCAGACATTGTACATTCTGTACACCCACAGGCCAGACGTTGTACATTCTGTACACCCACAGACCAGACATTGTACATTCTGTACACCCACAGACCAGACATTGTACATTCTGTACACCCACAGACCTGACATTGTACATTCTGTACACCCACAGACCAGACATTGTACATTCTGTACACCCACAGACCAGACGTTGTACATTCTGTACACTCACAGACCAGACAATGTACATTCTGTACACCCACAGACCAGACATTGTACATTCTGTACACCCACAGACCAGACATTATACATTCTGTACACCCACAGACCAGACGTTGTACATTCTGTACACCTATAGACCAGACATTGTACATTCTGTACACCAATAGACCAGACATTGTACATTCTGTACACCCACAGACCAAACACAGTACATTCTGTACACCCACAGACTAGACATTGTACATTCTGTACACCCACAGACCAAACACTGTACATTCTGTACACTCACAGACCAGACAGTACATTCTGTACACCCACAGACCAGACATTGTACATTCTGTACACCCACAGACCAGACATTGTACATTCTGTACACCAATAGTACAGACGTTGTACATTCTGTACACCTACAGACCAGACATTGTGCATTCTGTACTCCCACAGACCAGACATTGTACATTCTGTACACCCACAAACTAAACATTGTACATTCTGTACACCCACAGACCAGACGTTGAACATTCTGTACACCCACAGACCAGACATTGTACATTCTGTACACCCACAGACCAGACATTGTACACACTGTAGACCTACAGACCAGACATTGTACATTCTGTACACACAGACAAGACGTTGTACATTCTGTACACCCACAGACCAGACATTGTACATTCTGTCCACCCACAGACCAGACGTTGTACATTCTGTACACACAGACCAAACGTTGTACATTATGTACACACACAGACCAGACGTTGTACATTCTGTACATCCACAGACCAGACGTTGTACATTCTGTACACTCACAGACCAGACGTTGTACATTCTGTACATCCACAAACCAGACATTGTACATTCTGTACACCCACAGACCAGACATTGTACATTCTGTACACCCACAGACCAGGCATTGTACATACTGTACACGCAGACCAGACGTTGTACATTATGTACACCCACAGAGCAAACATTGTACATTCTGTACACCCACAGACCAGACATTGTGCATTCTGTACACCAACTTACCAGACATTGTACATACTGTACACCAACAGACCAGACATTGTACATTCTGTACACCCACAGACCAGACATTGTACATACTGTACATCCACAGACCAGTCATTGTGCATTCTGTACACCAACTTACCAGACATTGTACATACTGTACACCAACAGACCAGATGTTGTAGACTCTGTAGACCCACAGACCAGACTTTGTACATTTTGAACATCCACAGACCAGACGTTGTACATTCTGTACACTCACAAACCAGAATGTGTACATTTTGTACACCCACTGACCAGACGTTGTACATTCTGTACACCCACAGACCAGACGTTGTACACTGTAGACCCACAGATCAGACATTGTACATTCTGTACACCCACTGACAAGACGTACATTCTGTACACCCTCAGACCAGACATTGTACATTCTGTACACCCATAGACCAGACATTGTACATTCTGTACACCCACAGACCAGGCATTGTACATTCTGTACATACACAGACCAGACATTGTACATTCTGTACACACATAGATCAGACATTGTACATTCTGTACACCCACAGACCAGACAATGTACATTCTGTACATACACAAACCAGACATTGTACATTCTGTACACACATAAACCAGACATTGTACACTCTGTACACCCACAGACCAGACATTGTACATTCTGTACACTCAGACCAGACGTTGTACATTATGTACACCTATAGACCAGATATTGTGCATTCTGTACACCAACTTACCAGACATTGTACATTCTGTACACCCACAGACCAGACATTGTACATTCTGTACACCCACAGACCAGACATTGTACATTCTGTACACCATCAGACCAGACATTGTACATTCTGTACATCCATAGACCAGACATTGTACATTCTGTACACCCACAGACCAGACATTGTACATTCTGTACACCCACAGACCAGACATTGTACATTCTGTACACCATCAGACCAGACATTGTACATTCTGTACACCCTCAGACCAGACATTGTACATTCTGTACACCCACAGACCAGACATTGTACATTCTGTACACCCACAGACCAGACATTGTACATTCTGTACACCATCAGACCAGACATTGTACATTCTGTACACCCTCAGACCAGACATTGTACATTCTGAACACCCACAGACCAGACATTGTACATTCTGTACACCCACAGACCTGACACTGTACATTATATGCACCCACAGACCAGACACTGTACATTCTGTACACCCACAGACCAGACATTGTACATTCTGTACACCCACAGACCAGATACTGTACACCCACAGACCAGATACTGTACACCCACAGACCAGATACTGTACACCCACAGACCAGATACTGTACACCCACAGACCAGATACTGTACACCCACAGACCAGATACTGTACACCCACAGACCAGACATTGTACACCCACAGACCAGACATTGTACACCCACAGACCAGATACTGTACACCCACAGACCAGATACTGTACACCCACAGACCAGACATTGTACACCCACAGACCAGACATTGTACACCCACAGACCAGACATTGTACACCCACAGACCAGACATTGTACACCCACAGACCAGACATTGTAAGATAACATAGTGACCAACAATACTGGTCATTATTAATATGACGTGATAACGTCACTGCACGAATCTTGCGATATCTGGCAACTCGTGTGACGCAGAGTTGCCAATTGTGAAAATCACGCCGCTATAATCACGTCAAAGTGGCCAGTTGGTCAAATGAAGTGTCCGGTCACTATTGGTCACCATCTGGACAATATTACCTGCCCCGTCCTGGCCACCTAACCCACCAGCTGGGCCAGGGTATAAGACCAGCTGTCATATGATATACAAGATCGTCATTTGGCCCATTCTGAGAAATTATCAAATCCACTGAAAGATACTATCTAACTAGCCTTATTTCACCATCTAACTAGCCTTATTTCACCATCTAAGCAGCCTTATTTCACCATCTAAGCAGCCTTATTTCACCATCTAACTAGCCTTATTTCACCATCTAAACAGCCTTATTTCACCATCTAACAAGCCTTATTTCACCATCTAAACAGCCCTATTTCACCATCTAAACAGCCTCATTTCACCATCTAAACAGCCTTATTTCACCATCTAAACAGCCTCATTTCACCATCTAAACAGCCTTATTTCACCATCTAACCAGCCTTATTTCACCATCTAACCAGCCTCATTTCACCATCTAACCAGCCTTATTTCACCATCTAAACAGCCTTATTTCACCATCTAACCAGCCTTATTTCACCATCTAAACAGCCTCATTTCACCATCTAAACAGCCTCATTTCACCAGCTGGCTAAAATTTGGTTCTAGAAAAGTTATTCACATATACATTGGTGAACGTCAGGTCGTGTTATCATGTGATATCTCACGTTCCGACACCACGAGTCCTCTGATAACACCACAACACCAAGCGACGTCACACTGAAGTCAGGCGTCGTGACGCCTGAAGAAGCAGGAGGTGGGACCACTACAGGACGCCACCTGGTTGCTTCAGGCAGCCGACTGACACGCGGGGAGAGCCACCACCGCGCCATGTGCCGCTGTAATCCACCAAACAGCTGAGCAAAGAGTGCTCAAGCAGCAGCGTGGGTGGAACAGCTGCTAGGCTGCACGATGTCCCAGCGCATGCAAGCACCACTGTTGCGAAACTGACAGCAGCTGGGGTCCTGGGACTTAGAGACCCCAGGCGTTATCAAGCGCCAAGCATTGCTAGCAAAACCCCCTCCCCCCCCTAGTGCTTGCAACTGACCGTTACAACAGCTCCACGCCCATAGGCCTGACTAACCCACCTGTTTCCTGATTGGTTGCCAGTCGTAGGCTTACAATAGATACAATATTACTCATTACCCCTGATATAGGCTCAACGGTGCAATATCCCACTATTCTTTGCTCCGGCTGGCGTACGGAAGGGTCATACTGCCGAAGGAAGCAGAGGCCATTAAGATGAAGAAGGCGGTCAATATATTTGGTAAGAAGGTTGTGATAGCGGGGTTGGCGGTGGGCGGAGCCAATGGGCGGCTGCGCAGCTTGACTCCGCCCACTCGCCGTGGCGGTTAACGAGCTCTCTCCCTCAGCCAATCAGCGTTACCCGATACTCGGCCTATCCCGTACGGCCTATCGGCCTTTTTTTTTTTTTTGGACGCTGGACGTTATTACTTTGGGTGAAATGAGGCTGAAAACTGAAGTAGATGCTTGCAAGTTGCAATTCTAATTACTTCTTGCGTTGAGCAGGCAAACAGTTTGACCGGCGGGAAGTTTGAAATGAATAAAAGATGATTGTGAGTGGTCAGCGAGCGGTGAGGCCAGCAGCTGGTCAGCAGGTAAACTGCAGGCGGGTCTGGTAATGCACTTAGAGCTGCACTACACTCCCAACAGCCTTTACACGGCTTTGATCCCCCTCGCTCTTTGCAAGTGACCGTTAAGCGCGGCCTTTCCCCACGTATTATGATGCAAACTAGGCCATGCATTGTGCCTGCATGCCACGGCAGGGCGCAGCCTGTGGGCCAGTGTCCAGTGCGGTGACGTCTCGGGTGGACAGTGCCTCCGTCACGTGCCTCCTGCTGCCATCCCGGCTGCCTACTACAGCGCCGCTGCCATCCGTGGCTTGCCGTGGCGGCGTCTTGAGGCGCTGCTGGAGCTGCCAGCCGCGCCGCCCAGCCACGACGCCGCCCGCCTCCTTAGTTACCTCCTCCTCCTGCTCCTCGGCCTCCTCGGCGTCTCCCCAGCACCCGCGCGCCCCCGCTCGGCCGCCAGTGGGCAGGCCCAGCACGCTGGCCGAGATGAGTGCGCTGGAAAACACGGGCGGCTGCGTCTTGAGGAGAAAAGGCCGGCCCCTTGCTCACTGGAAAACAGGAAATGATCCACCTTGCTGCGTCGTCGGCCCAAAACTTGCGCCTTTTTGGCGCTGGCCGGCCCAAGAGTCGGCACTCGTCGAGACGGGCCTAAACTCCCCAGTCGCTTCGATCGCTCGGCCAGCTCAGCTCGCGGCCTCAGTCTAGCTAGTGTGGCGACGCGTGCAGTCTTGTGTAGGAGCGCCACCTCGGCCGCCGCCTCAGCCCCCGGCACCCGCCATGAGCCCCACTTGACCCGCTCGCGGCCAACGGTACTGACCTAACCTCTCGCAACTTGCTGACCTCTATACTCAGCGCCTCACCTCGCCGCCCGTTACCGGGCCATTTCTTCCGGATAGTTGGTGACCTGTCAAGCCTTCACGCTGGCTAACAACGGGTGTGACCTTCCACCCACCACACTGGCGCCCCCTGACCGCATACCCTCGCCTGACCTGTCAACACCCATGCCGGCAACAGCCCCGGACGAACCGCCAGCCAGGACGATGGATTCCCCGGTGTATCCGGCTCCATCTTTAGGACCTGCTTCCCCATACCCCCCACGGACTCTAGCCTCCCCCTCCTTCACAGGCAGACCAATGGAGTCCCCCATATTCCCCCCGCGGACTTCAGACTCTTCCCTACTGACAGCTAAGCTGGAGGCGCCACCGTCACCCCCGGCTTACCCACAGAGGAATATGGACATGCCTTATGGCCAACGACCTCTTCCAGAGCATCCTATGGGATACTCAAACTACTCAACAGGATCGTTCCCACCGTCTTCCGGCCCTTACGGGCCCCCTCCAGTGTCGTTCGCCTCGCTACCTCCTTCCTTCACGTCCTCGTCGCTCGCCCCCTCGCTCTCCTCTACCCCAGGATTCCCCCCATCAGGAGCCACTGCATCTCCGCCTCTAGAAGCTTTTGTACAGTTGCTTCTTGCAATGAACGTCGAAGATCAACTGAAGGTAGGTTGTGAAAAGTGTCTTCTGTGATCAGTATGTGATAAGCTAATGAGATAATTATGCAAAAAAATGCCCAATTGATGCTTCAGTGTTCAAACGAGTGAAATGCGACAAGGAGCATTTTTTGCGAGTACTCAGTGTTCGAAGACAACAACACTGTGAGTGGAAATGTGACAGTTTAATCTAAATGCAAAGGAAGAAGTAAGAACACTTTGTGATAAAGTGGAGATGAATGGTGAGTGAAAGTGATGGCTAAGTGGTGGTGATGTGCCCGGCACGTGTAGCAACCCTCGCCCCACCCGTCAACCAGCGCGCCAATTTTTAAACTTGGCGCGTATTCTTCCCCTGGACCCAAGAGTGAATAGTGAGAGAGAGAAATTGCCGCAACTTTTTCTCTCATTTTTTTCTTTACACCTTGTTTGCTAGGCTTGACTGCCTTATTAATATAGTTTTCTTAGTGCAGTTTTCATGATCTTTTTTTGCAAGTGACCTGAATTGTAACCTTTGTGTTGTATGATGAAAAATACTTTTAACATGTTTTGTATATAATGACAGCCAGTAATTGAAATATATATAATTGCATATACGGTTATATAGATCTTGTTGAAACTAGAGGTTTGTGTTGACCATGCCAGGAATACTGCTGTAACTGTTACTGAAAAGCGACTCTGGTATTATACAACAGTGAAGGATCACAACAGATTATAGTATGTTTTTACAACATTTAATACACAAATACAGGTACCAAAAAAAAAAAAAAGGTAATCGCAGTAAACCTTGCCCTTGTAGCTCTCATGCCGTCATAGACCCTTGTGTACGGCCACATTTGCATATGAAATCTTAGAGTTTTTCTCCCCTTCTCATTCAACAGTGAGCTGTGCAAGGACTCGAACCCCGTTCAACAAGGAGATTGAGCCTTTGGTTTAAACACATGTGGCCAAAATAGGACAGAGGCAAGAATTTCCCCTCATTGACAATCCAACCATTAACCTTTAGCCATTACTGACAACCAAGTACTACTGGAGCCGCTACCATTAACCATTTCCGCGACCCTACCATTGTCTGACTCAGGCTACCATACAGTCCGTCCTGTTCAATGAGGGTCCATACGTCACTGTCAAAGGGTCGTGTCGTAGGACGACTGTTTGTGGACGTAGAGTCATAGTCCGGTTTGGACCCTCTTTTTATCTGTCTCTCTCTCTAATGTATCGGGATTAGTGTTCGTTTAACTGAATATCATTAAACGAGATTTGGGTTACCGAACTGACTCAGGAGTTTCTACGTAAGGATGACTGTTGACATCCTTCAGGTGGATGACTGTTGACATCCTTCAGGTGGATGACTGTTGACATCCTTCAGGTGGATGACTGTTGACATCCTTCAGGTGGATGACTGTTGACATCCTTCAGGTGGATGACTGTTGACATCCTTCATCTGGATGAGTTGACATCCTTCAGGTGGATGACTGTTGACATCCTTCAGGTGGATGACTGTTGACATCCTTCAGGTGGATGACTGTTGACATCCTTCAGGTGGATGACTGTGGACATCCTTCACGTGGATGACTGTGGACATCCTTCAGGTGGATGACTGTGGACATCTTCCACGTGGATGACTGGTGACATCCTTCATCTGGATGAGTGTTTACATCCTTCACGTGGATGAGTTGACATCCTTCAATACATTATGATTGCTCTCAACTTATTCATAATCTGCTTTGATGTTGTTTGCAAATCTTTTTCAATATATTTTTTTCTCATCATTCGTACACTGCTTCTTTGACAAGTCAGTAAAGTTACTTTACATGTTGATTATAAGTACACATATATATGTGTATATATATATATATATATATATATATATATATATATATATATATATATATATATATATATATATATATATATATATATATATATATATTATTCACGTGTTCCACAACCATTCACGAGTTCCATATATTTCATAACCCTTTACTCTGGTCTCGGTTCATATTTCCCCTAGGTTTTATTTTCATGTTTTTCTTGGTTTTATTTAATCTGAGTTCATTATATTTCCTCTTCATCATCTCCCCCCCCCCCCTGGTTATCGTCATCATCATATCGGTATCATGATGGCTCCTCATTATCTCTGTCACTTTCATCATTGTCATAACTCGAGTTATATGATGTTCTTACTACCTTTCTCACTGTCATTTTCATCTGTCTTTCTTTGCTATTTTATCTGTCATCATCACTGTCATTTTCATTCATTTATCTGTCATTATCAGTCATGTTCAGTTATCCTCATTTTCTATATCTCTCAACGCCCGTGAATCTTTATCTTGTCTTTGATATCTGTTCTATATTTTGTGCAGTTTCTTTATCTTCTTCATCTAGGTTTTCTTAGACATTTTCTTGTGTGTTATCTTAGACTGCTTCTTGAGATCCTCCTTCTCATTCTTTAATTAGTATCTATATCTATCAGCAAGGCTCTTGTATCTATATCTGTCAGCCAGGCTGTAGTATCTATCTGTCAGCCAGGCTGTAGTATCTATCTGTCAGCCAGGCTGTAGTATCTATATCTGTCAGCCAGGCTGTAGTATCTATATCTGTCAGCCAAGCTGTAGTATCTATATCTGTCAGCCAGGCTGTAGTATCTATATCTGTCAGCCAGGCTGTAGTATCTATCTGTCAGCCAAGCTATAGTATCTATATCTGTCAGCCAGGCTGTAGTATCTATATCTATCAGCAAGGCTCTTGTATCTATATCTGTCAGCCAGGCTGTAGTATCTATATCTGTCAGCCAGGCTGTAGTATCTATATCTGTCAGCCAAGCTGTAGTATCTATATCTGTCAGCCAGGCTGTAGTATCTATATCTGTCAGCCAGGCTGTAGTATCTATATCTGTCAGCCAGGCTGTAGTATCTATATCTGTCAGCCAGGCTGTTGTATCTATATCTGTCAGCCAGGCTGTAGTATCTATATCTGTCAGCCAGGCTGTTGTATCTATATCTGTCAGCAAGACTGTTGAATCTAAGTGTATTAATGTGTATATAATTATTTTTTTATACATGTAGGTTTCGTCCCACACATTGTTATTTAGTGCCAAAACTCGCCATTGTACCAAACGTCGTCATAATACCATAGTGTCTCTTTAGTACCAAAGAGCCTCTTTAGTACCAAAGGTCGTCATTTAGAGTACTACCAAACGTCTCTTTAATACCAAGCGTTGCAGCATTGCTAAAATCGTAGACATATGATACCAAGCTCAGCCTTTAATGTAGAGAGGTTTGCACTATTTGCAAACTCTTTGCACTCTTGCACTCTTGCACTTGCATATTTGCACTCTTTAATTTGGTTTAGTGTTAAAATGCTTTATTTTCTATTTGTATAAAGTAGTTCATCCTTTGCCTATCATGTTTTGTTAGTCGTTTGCCGGGTGTAGGGCATTGTTAGTGGCTTTCTGGGTTGGTGATACTATCTGAGCATTTCTGGGTTGGTGATACTATCTGAGCATTTCTGGGTTGAAGATACTATCTGAGGTTTTATGGGTTGAAGATACTATCTGAGCATTTCTGGGTTGAAGATACTATTTGAGAATTTCTGGTTTGAAGGCCAAGTCGGTGATTTTCTGGGTTTCAAGATTTTCCAAGTGGAAAATCTTGGGTTTTCCAAGAATTTTCCAAGTGGAAAATCTGAGTTGAAAATTTTCTCAGTGTTTTTCTAAGTCGAGTTGGGCCCACGTACCAGACAGATTTAATCTGGATTCACGTGTAAACAAATATTGTATCACTGTTGTAATATCGAACTACCGTTTACTGAAGATACTGTTAACAGGAGTCTCAAGATAATCAATAACACGAATCTATGAAGATACTGACATTGTATTGCAAGATAATGCTATGATGAGGAGGCAAGATATCTCACCTTTGTCAGCAAAGCTAAACTCTTATAGAAAGCTTATAGAAATGTGGCGTAAATGCTGGCGATATGTAGTGAATTCTGGAGAGTGTGGTAGTGGAGTAAAAAGGAGTTTATTGATGGTATGTGTGGCGTTGGAGGAATGGACTTAAACTGTGTCGTGTAAGCTCAAAGAAGCTTAAACCGCTACCTCCTACTAGTGTTCTCTGGGTCACGCTTAGTGTGTAGACAACACACACACACACACACACACACACACACACACACACACACACACACACACACACACACACACACACACACACACACACACACACAAGTATCTTCAGGAATCTGTACACCTGTTGATTGACGGTTGAGAGGCGGGACCAAAGAGCCAAAGCTCAACCTTCGCAAACACAACTAGGTGAGTACACACACACACACACACACACACACACACACACACACACACACACACACACACACACACACACACACACACACACACACACAGTAGTTAACAGAAGGAATGCACTAGGAAGTGATGTGGTGGAGGCTGACTCCATACACAGTTTCAAGTGTAGATATGATAGAGCCCAATAGGCTCAGGAACCTGTACACCTGTTGATTGACAGTTGTGAGGCGGGACCAAAGAGCCGAAGCTCAACCCCCGCAAGCACAAGTACGTGAGTACATTTAGCTGAATAACCTATAGAGTTCTGACACACTGCTCCAGATCTAACTATCAACAAACTCTAAATAATTGTTAGAGTGTGTTTAGGAGCTTTGTTTATTTACTGACTTCAGCTAACACAAGTGTTAGCTGAAGTACTATATAAGTGACATCAAGTACTATACTCCCAAGTGACATCAAGTACTATAATCCTAGTGACATCAAGTACTATAATCCTAGTGACATCAAGTACTATAATCCTAGTGACATCAAGAACTATACTCCCAGGTGACATCAAGTACTATACTCCCAAGTGACATCATCTACTATACTCCCAGGTGACATCAAGTACTATAATCTAGAGTGACATTAAGTACTATACTCCCAGTGACATTAAGTAACTATAGCTTCCAACACAGCGATTCTCCAAGTCGTGTTCACAAGTCGTGTTCACAAGTCGTGTTCACCACAAGTCGTGTTCACAAGTCGTGTTCACCACAAGTCGTGTTCACCACAAGTCGTGTTCACTACAAGTCGTGTTCACAAGTCGTGTTCACCACAAGTCGTGTTCACAAGTCGTGTTCACAAGTCGTGTTCACCACAAGTCGTGTTCACAAGTCGTGTTCACAAGTCGTATTCACCACAAGTCGTGTTCACCACAAGTCGTGTTCACAAGTCGTGTTCACAAGTCGTGTTCACCACAAGTCGTGTTCACCACAAGTCGTGTTCACCACAAGTCGTGTTCACCACAAGTCGTGTTCACAAGTCGTGTTCACAAGTCGTGTTCACAACAAGTCGTGTTCACCACAAGTCGTGTTCACAAGTCGTGTTCACAAGTCGTGTTCACCACAAGTCGTGTTCACCACAAGTCGTGTTCACAAGTCGTGTTCACAAGTCGTGTTCACCACAAGTCGTGTTCACCACAAGTCGTGTTCACCACAAGTCGTGTTCACCACAAGTCGTGTTCACAACAAGTCGTGTTCACAAGTCGTGTTCACCACAAGTCGTGTTCACCACAAGTCGTGTTCACCACAAGTCGTGTTCACCACAAGTCGTGTTCACAACAAGTCGTGTTCACCACAAGTCGTGTTCACCACAAGTCGTGTTCACCACAAGTCGTGTTCACCACAAGTCGTGTTCACCACAAGTCGTGTTCACCACAAGTCGTGTTCACAAGTCGTGTTCACCACAAGTCGTGTTCACAACAAGTCGTGTTCACAAGTCGTGTTCACAACAAGTCGTGTTCACCACAAGTCGTGTTCACCACAAGTCGTGTTCACCACAAGTCGTGTTCACAAGTCGTGTTCACAACAAGTCGTGTTCACCACAAGTCGTGTTCACAACAAGTCGTGTTCACCACAAGTCGTGTTCACCACAAGTCGTGTTCACAACAAGTCGTGTTCACAAGTCGTGTTCACAACCCTGTTGTAAGACAACACTGAAGAAGGATGTAACTGAGGTTATTGTGGTCTCAAGTGCACCAAAATGTTGGGATATAAATGTTTAGAAATTTTCTGGGAAACTTTCAATGTTGATCTTGTATTCAATTTCATAGCTACAAGATTTTTTCTTTTATTGTTTTTCTCTCTCTTCACACAGGGTGGAGGCAGGTTAGTGTGAGTGAAAGTTGCTTCACACAGGGTGGAGGCAGGTTAGGGTGAGTGAAAGTTGCTTCATACAGGGTGGAGGCAGGTTAGGGTGAGTGAAAGTTGCTTCACACAGGGTGGAGGCAGGTTAGGGTGAGTGAAAGTTGCTTCACACAGGGTGGAGGCAGGTTAGTGTGAGTGAAAGTTGCTTCACACAGGGTGGAGGCAGGTTAGGGTGAGTGAAAGTTGCTTCACACAGGGTGGAGGCAGGTTAGGGTGAGTGACAGTTGCTTCACACAGGGTGGAGGCAGGTTAGTGTGAGTGAAAGTTGCTTCACACAGGGTGGAGGCAGGTTAGGGTGAGTGAAAGTTGCTTCACACAGGGTGGAGGCAGGTTAGGGTGAGTGAAAGTTGCTTCACACAGGGTGGAGGCAGGTTAGGGTGAGTGAAAGTTGCTTCACACAGGGTGGAGGCAGGTTAGGGTGAGTGAAAGTTGCTTCACACAGGGTGGAGGCAGGTTAGGGTGAGTGAAAGTTGCTTCACACAGGGTGGAGGCAGATTAGGGTGAGTGAAAGTTGCTTCACACAGGGTGGAGGCAGGTTAGGGTGAGTGAAAGTTGCTTCACACAGGGTGGAGGCAGGTTAGGGTGAGTGAAAATTGCTTCACACAGGGTGGAGGCAGGTTAGGGTGAGTGAAAGTTGCTTCACACAGGGTGGAGGCAGGTTAGGGTGAGTGAAAGTTGCTTCACACAGAGTGGAGGCAGGTTAGGGTGAGTGAAAGTTGCTTCACACAGGGTGGAGGCAGGTTAGGGTGAGTGAAAGTTGCTTCACACAGGGTGGAGGCAGGTTATTGTGAGTGAAAGTTGCTTCACACAGGGTGGAGACAGGTTAGGGAGAGTGAAAGTTGCTTCACACAGGGTGGAGGCAGGTTAGGGTGAGTGAAAGTTGCTTCACACAGGGTGGAGGCAGGTCAGCTAGAGTGAAAGTTGCTTCACACAGTGTGGAGGCAGGTTAGGGTGAGTGAAAGTTGCTTCACACAGCGTGAAAGCAGGTTAACGTGAGTGAAGGTGGTTAAATTAGTTTAATTCAACTAAAGTTTTTTCTCAGAGACCAAGAGGGCGGTCGGGGCTGCGTCTGAAGAAGAGGCATTACCTTATTGTTAGGGGTCTGACTCTAATATGCAAATAAGATAAGGGGGCCTTGGCGTGTTTTCTGTAGAGAGGAGAGACCACAGTGTAGGGTGGAGATCTTTGTATACATCTGTCATATTTTATCTACGCACCAGCTGACAGTTATAAGCAAGAGTGCGGCCAGCAGCACCACGTGACCTGGATATGATGGGGTGGAGGTAGGAAGACATGCAAAGTTGGCCATAGTATTGATTTTCAGCGTGACTTCCCTCACACTGAGTAGATCGATGAGGTCACATCATTTAGATAATGCAATAGCGTGTGCCTTTGCAGCCCTTTTAGGGGGGTTGAAGATATATTGCACATATACGATGCCATGTGGGCAAGCCATGAACCTACAGCTTTGCAATGTCTATAGAAATATGTTGCAAATATTGCTGAGGGAGTAACTGCATCTTGCAACAGCAGCAGGAGTCCCTCTCCCTCTCTCTCTCTCTCCTCGCCACAGGACAAAAAATCTCACCATCGGAGAACAAATGACTGAACGTGTTACAAATGCAATCGTTCTTCCTTTGACACTCCCCACAGAGAGAAAAATGCCGCCTCCCCCTTCCCTAGCTCCCCCATCATGAAGGATCAGATGAGTACACGCGTTAGTAATGTTGCTGCAACCCTCCCTCTCCCTCTCTCCCTCCCTCCTCTTTCCTTCCCCTTTCTCTCCCCCTTCTCTCATACGCCCCTTCCTTCTCGTTAAAAGAAAAATCCGAGTTGCCGAAGTCCCCCTGATGATCAAATGTCTGGTCTGCATTGACTAGCAGGAGCCGAGGCCATCCACGTGTCTGCTAGAACGCTGCGAGAACCAGTCTCCCGGCCAGAACTATGCAGCCGCTCAAGGAGAAGGGAGAATTCAGCGACCAGACGAGGCGTGAGGGTGTGCTGGAGATGCAGTGAACGGTCACCACTCCAGCGGCTGTGAGGGAGGGTTCTCTAGGGAGTACCACACACCCGCGACGCACAAACCACACCCCCTGTTAGCTGAGTTTTGCTGCTTCGAGAGGAGACTGATCCCAGAAGGGGGTAGTTAGGGGGGGTAGAGAGAGGTTAAGAGAACCTCCCCCTCGCTCGCCAAGCTGCCTGAAACTAAGGGAGAAAAGGGGCAAGCTTGCAGCAAAAGGGTGGCGGGGTTTTCATACCCCTGTTAGCACTTTTCTATCACATATTCGTCATCATCGTGCTGGGGCGTGTAATGGTAAGCAGAAGCGGTTGTGCGTGTGTAGTGGTCATTAGGATTGCCACACTGAAGCGTCTATCACCTGCCCCAGTGCTGCTGGCCTACTCTTCTCTCTCACCGCTCACAGATTTATGGTAAAACGCTCACTATAGTTTTTTCCCCCTACTTTTTTTATTCGTGTCTCTTGTAAAACTATATTTTAACTCTTCATTTATTTATTCATCATTCTCTTGCACACTTGATATTGGTCGCTGATGACGATCCATTGCAGACGATGAGTCACAATAACGTGGCTAATGTTGATCAGACGATAGACTTGAGAATGGTCCAGGACGGACCGAAACGTCGTCGTCCCTTCACCTTCTAGTCTGTGGTCTGGTCAACAATTGACGATCCATTTATTATATATTTTTCCACTTTCTATTTTTGTACGTACAGATATCGTACATGGGGAAAACAGTAGAATGTAGCACCGAGCAGAGTAGCTAAGGCAGAACCCGGCACTTTTAATACAACAAATGGAGTATGTTGTATGATGTGGGTCCTGGGGCCAGATTCACGAAGTAGTTACGCAAGCACTTACGAACCTGGGGCCAGATTCACGAAGTAGTTACGCAAGCACTTACGAACCTGGGGCCAGATTCACGAAGTAGTTACGCAAGCACTTACGAACCTGGGGCCAGATTCACGAAGTAGTTACGCAAGCACTTACGAACCTGGGGCCAGATTCACGAAGTAGTTACGCAAGCACTTACGAACCTGGGGCCAGATTCACGAAGTAGTTACGCAAGCACTTACGAACCTGGGGCCAGATTCACGAAGTAGTTACGCAAGTACTTACGAACGTGTACATCTTTCCTCAATCTTTGACGGCTTTGGTTACATTTATTAAACAGTTTACAAGCATGAAAACTTGCCAATCAACTGTTGTTATTGTTATAAACAGCCTCCTGGTGCTTCGGAGCTCATTAACTGTTTAATAATTGTAAACAAAGCCGCCAAAGATTGAGAAAAGAAGTACAGATTCGTAAGTGTTTGCGTAAGTGCTTTCGTGAATCTGGCCCCTGGTGGCTGGCTCCAGGCCGGCAGCCTCCACATCTGGAGAAGTTACTGAAGTGTTTGGGCAAATAGAATGTAAAATATTTCGTAAAACTGGTGCTACTGCCTTTCTAGTATGTTGGTTAATGGTTTCTTCAGTCGGTTAATACATTTATTCGTAATTTATTTTATTTTATTAAATTTATTCTTCCTACGGTTCTTAGACACATATACACACACACACACACACACACACACACACACACACACACACACACACACACACACACACACACACACATACACACACACACACACACACAGGCAATAAACCTCTCCATTGTTTTTTAACAATATAATTCTCACACATTATCATATGCTAACCATATTTATGTTTCCATGACCAAGTTAACTGCATGCGCCCAAAAATGAATAATGACATTACAAAATATACCGACCAAAGATATTATCTTAGATAAATGTTGGTTTTACCGCAACGATCCAATAGATTATGACAATATCCAATAAGGATATTGTCAGCTAATCATTATTCCGCAATTACGCAAAATACTTTCACGATATGTGTGTTGTAATGGTAGGAAAGAGTCCCTCAGCCTTGGTATATATATATATATATATATATATATATATATATATATATATATATATATATATATATATATATATATATATATATATATATATATATATATATGTGGAACTTGTAGATATGTTTATGCATTATTTAATGGTAAAATTAGTATATGTTACATTATATGAAATGACCCATATTTTTGTTCTTCCTTTAGTTACAGGTAAATTTAACCTGGTCGTTGTGTTAAATTATGTTTGAATATTTTATTGTAGTTATGAAAAGTTAATGTGTGTAGTGAACAGGTTTCTGTGTAGCTTAGCATCTGTTTGAAAATTATGTTCACATTGTATTGTTGCTGGCATGAATATGTTAATTTTGTTCAATATATGTGTGTGTATTAGCATGTATTTTTTAATTTTGTTCAATATATGTGTTGCACAACTAGAGTATATTATTTTTGTTCAACATGAGTATGTTAATTAGCATGTGTTTATAATTGTTTTTCAATTTGTATGTATTAGAATGCTTGTGATACTTGTGTTCAACATGTGTGCCAGCATGAATATGTTCATTTTGTTCAACGTGTGTCATTAGTCACTGTTAAGTGTATGCCAGCATATCGATAGCCAAGTATTAAGTACTTTACTGCTTCCCTAAAGTGTTTTACTTATAAAAGTTGTGTAGTGTTTTTATGTGTTTTATAAAAGTTCTGTTTTGTTTTAATGTTGTTTTATTTTCTCTACACAAGTTATTAAGTTTTATTTGTTGTTTTATTTTCCTTTATTTTCCTTTATTTTCCTGTGTTTTTTTGTGATTTTTTTATTAATCTTCAGATTTAGAATGAACAAAAATTACGAAATTTGTAAATAAGTTTATATAATAGTGAATGAAAATTTATACAATTTTTTTTAAAGAAACTGTTCTTGCTTTAATCTTTCATAATAATTATATATATATATATATATATATATATATATATATATATATATATATATATATACATATATACATATATATATATATATATATATATATATATATATATATACATATATATACATATATATATATATATATATATATATATATATATATATATATATATATATATATATATATATATATATATATATATATATATATATATATATATCCCACCTACGTCAGACCAATACTGAGGTATGCAGCACTACTATCAAAGCAAGCATCAGGATATATAATTTTGAGGTTTCCCCTATGATGCTGGGATTCTCAGCCTCACATTATTTATAGAAAGAATTGTGGCCATGTGGAATTATAACAAGCCAGTTATAGGAACGAGAGGATTGTTATAGCGAATTATAGGAGCTAGAGGAGCATTGTTAGAGCGAATTGTGAAGGTTAGAGGGGATTGTTTAAGGGAATTGTGGAATGGTAAAGAGAATTTTGGAAGCTAACACTATCAAATTCAGGTTGACAATCTACAAGAAGGTTTGAAGACTTCTCTAGGGAACCTATAGCTGGAGGTCGGGAGCTGGAGCTCAACTCCTACATACATGTATATATAGACAGTACATTCACACTTTTGATATGTAATACACAATATGTGTGTGTGTGTGTGTTTTAACTGACTCCTCACCTGTTTTTCTGCTGTCATATTTCCTACATATTTCTTCTATCACACACACACATCTCCGTAGCAGCTGTCTAACTCCCAGGTACCTATTTACTGCTAGGTAAACAGGGCATCAGGGAAGAGAAACTGTCCATTTGTTTCTGCCTCGACTGGGACTCGAACTCGGATCCTTAGGACTATGACCCCAGAGTGCTGTCCGCTCGGCTCTGTGTGTGTGTACTCACCTAGTTGTGCTTGCGGGGGTTGAGCTCTGGCTCTTTGGTCCCGCCTCTTAACTGTCAATCAACTGGTGTACAGGTTCCTGAGCCTATTGGGCTCTGTCACATCTACATTTGAAACTGTGTATGGAGTCAGCCTCCACCACATCACTGCCTAATGCATTCCATCTGTTAACTACTCTGACACTGAAACAGTTCTTTCTAACGTCCCTGTGGCTCATGTGGGTACTCAGCTTCCACCTGTGTACCCTTGTTCGTGTCCCACCCGTGCTAAAGTGTTTGTCTTTGTCCACACTGCCACCCTATGTGTGTGTGTGTGTGTGTGTGTGTGTGTGTAAGAGAGTGCTGGACTACCAAGAGGAGCGATGAACCTCAGCCAAAGCAAGATTCCTACTCAGTGTGATGTCAGTGTAGAGATGTTAGCATCACCCGCCACTGTAGGGGAGACGAGGAGATGCAGGCAGCATCCCCCATCCCCCCACCCCCACCCCCCCACCCCCACCCCCTCCCCCCACAGTAGGGGAAGAGAGAGGGGGGGATACCTCCAGCTTAAGAGGGAGGCGGGGCTGGAAGTGCACTACCCCCAGCTGGAGAGAGAGGGTAAGCTAGACCATTACGGGCTCACCATAGCCCGTGCTGCTTGGAACTTGTTCCGAGTAGCTGAATCTATAATAACAACAGCTGGAATCAGCATGATTGAATGCTACCCATCATACAGAAAGAATATATCATAATCATATCATTTGGAAACACTGAAATATGCCCTTATTAATGTCTTGTGTGATATTAAATTAACATTGATTTTTATTAATTATTTTTTACATCCCTCTAATTGGACGTTAAAGTATGTTAAGTAATACAGGAACATACACACCATACTAGCTACTTATAATTGTATAACTGAGATCCTTGTAGTAAGGGTTTTTAATTTATAATATTCAGTTTTCACAAAGATATTATATCACATGTTGATAAATACAAACATGTCACTAATTATATACGAAGGAGATAGGGAAGTCCTTGTTGGACTTCCTGTGCAGTAAGGAAGATTTTGCTGATCCTTGCAGTGAATTGTAAGAAGGTTAGGTTAGGTCCCGCTGTGGGAGTGTGAGAATTTCTTCACACTCTTGGCTGTAGGAGTGTGAGGTCCTAATTGATCTGGCAGTGTGAGAAATGCTACCTAGTTTGGTAGTGGAGGTATGGGAAGCCCCCGACCAGGTCTGCTTCTGGGAGTGTGGTAGTGTCCTACCAGTTTAGGCTATGGTAGTATGCTAAGCCCATACCTCCAATAGGCTGGCTAGGCGCTCCTGTGGGATCTTCCTTAGCGCGGACTGGTTGCATATGGTCGGCCGACTGCGGGAAATCCTTGAACAAACTGTCTACCGCCGCTATACAAGCGCCTCACGGTATATGACGGCTGTTCCCGACTGTCTAACGATCGAAACTAAATACCGTGGTGCTGTATCTTGCTGGGAGAGACAGTCTTCACTCGTTCCGTCATTCTAAACGAAATTTCAATAAAAAAAAACTAATTTAAATTTGCTAGTTGCTTTTATTATATCTACTTCAGCTGACGGCTCATTGTCATTCACTCTCCGGGTTGACAGCTTGTAACATAACATTTTCTGAGTATTATTATAATTATTAATATTTTAGTTATAATAAAAATAATAAAAATCATATTTGTTTTCAAACAGCTGACTGAGGCTTTTAGAGTTATTTTTAGCATAAATAACTGCACAGTCGAACTATTATTATTATTATTATATATATATATATATATATATATATATATATATATATATATATATATATATATATATATATATATATATATATATATATATATATATATATATATTAGTTAAAAAAAATTGCCGCTGAAAACTTTTCCACAGAACTAGAAATCGTGAATGATAAAGCTAAATATCAGATTATTATAAGTTTGACTTTTGTGGAGAATAAAGTATATAAAGATACTTTAATACCAGTATAGTTAATAAAAATAATAACATTGTAGATGTTGGTTGCTGTAAAACACAATATACATAGTACTGTGAAGATGTTGTATACATAATACTGTGAAGATGTTGTATACATAATACTGTGAAGATGTTGTATACATAATACTGTGAAGATGTTGTATACATAATACTGTGAAGATGTTGTATACATAGTACTGTGAAGATGTTGTATACATAATACTGTGAAGATGTTGTATACATAATACTGTGAAGATGTTGTATACATAATACTGTGAAGATGTTGTATACATAATACTGTGAAGATGTTGTATACATAATACTGTGAAGATGTTGTATACATAATACTGTGAAGATGTTGTATACATAATACTGTGAAGATGTTGTATACATAATACTGTGAAGATGTTGTATACATAATACTGTGAAGATGTTGTATACATAGTACTGTGAAGATGTTGTATACATAGTACTGTGAAGATGTTGTATACATAGTACTGTGAAGATGTTGTATACATAATACTGTGAAGATGTTGTATACATAGTACTGTGAAGATGTTGTATACATAATACTGTGAAGATGCTGTATACATAGTACTGTGAAGATGCTGTATACATAGTACTGTGAAGATGCTGTATACATAGTACTGTGAAGATGCTGTATACATAGTACTGTGAAGATGTTGTATACATAGTACTGTGAAGATGCTGTATACATAGTACTGTGAAGATGTTGTATACATAGTACTGTGAAGATGTATACATAGTACTGTGAAGATGCTGTATACATAGTATTGTGAAGATGTTGTATACATAATACTGTGAAGATGCTGTATACATAGTACTGTGAAGATGCTGTATACATAGTACTGTGAAGATGCTGTATACATAGTACTGTGAAGATGCGTATACATAGCAGCATATATCTCAGCGCCTGTAGCAGCATTATTAATACAGCAAATATTACATGCAAGAAAAATGCCTAACCGAATACATTACAAGCGACCGAAAAAGTAATAAAAGTCTTTATTAATAACATAATACCAGAGGTTGTAATTGTTGTAATGACAGCAGTAATGGTTGTATTTGGAATACAATTATTAGTAGGATTGGTAATAGGATACTACGCTAATGTATTTGAGTATTTTATGAAAAGATTGATCACCTGATTGGTAACGACGGATTAGTAGTTATAATTGTGGTGATACTTGTAGGGGTAGAGTTGTAGTTGTAGCCATGCTGGAAACAGTTGTAGCCATGCTGGAAGCAGTTGTAGCCATGCTGGAAACAGTTGTAGCCATGCTGGAAACAGTTGTAGCCATGCTGGAAACAGTTGTAGCCATGCTGGAAACAGTTGTAGCGATGCTGGAAACAGTTGTAGCCATGCTGGAAACAGTTGTAGCCATGCTGGAAACAGTTGTAGCCATGCTGGAAACAGTTGTAGCCATGCTGGAAACAGTTGTAGCCATGCTGGAAACAGTTGTAGCCATGCTGGAAACAGTTGTAGCGATGCTGGAAACAGTTGTAGCCATGCTGGAAACAGTTGTAGCCATGCTGGAAGCAGTTGTAGCCATGCTGGAAACAGTTGTAGCCATGCTGGAAACAGTTGTAGCCATGCTGGAAACAGTTGTAGCCATGCTGGAAACAGTTGTAGCCATGCTGGAAACAGTTGTAGCCATGCTGGAAACAGTTGTAGCCATGCTGGAAACAGTTGTAGCGATGCTGGAAACAGTTGTAGCCATGCTGGAAACAGTTGTAGCCATGCTGGAAACAGTTGTAGCCATGCTGGAAACAGTTGTAGCCATGCTGGAAACAGTTGTAGCCATGCTGGAAACAGTTGTAGCCATGCTGGAAACAGTTGTAGCCATGCTGGAAACAGTTGTAGCCATGCTGGAAACAGTTGTAGCCATGCTGGAAACAGTTGTAGCCATGCTGGAAACAGTTGTAGCCATGCTGGAAACAGTTGTAGCCATGCTGGAAACAGTTGTAGCGATGCTGGAAACAGTTGTAGCCATGCTGGAAACAGTTGTAGCCATGCTGGAAACAGTTGTAGCCATGCTGGAAACAGTTGTAGCCATGCTGGAAACAGTTGTAGCCATGCTGGAAACAGTTGTAGCCATGCTGGAAACAGTTGTAGCCATGCTGGAGGCAGTTGTAGCCATGCTGGAAACAGTTGTAGCCGTGCTGGAAACAGTTGTAGCCATGCTGGAAACAGTTGTAGCCATGCTGGAAACAGTTGTAGCAAGAGAAATATGGGTTAGTGTGGTGTGATTATTATTAAATGTACATTTTTTTTTATTAAATACTTGTAGTAATAAAAGTAATAATGGGAGTAATTATCGTCGTAGTTGCTGAAGAAGTGAGAGATGAGGGAAAGAGATGTAGAGAAGGTGAGAGATGAGAGAAAGTACAACACTGGTAGATTTAGAAAGTCTACTACTAGTAGATATTTAGATATCTACTACTATTAGATATTTAGATATCTACTACTAGTAGACATTAAGATATCTACTACTAGTAGATATTCAGATATCTACTACTAGTAGACATTTAAATATCGACTACTAGTAGACATTTAGATATCTACTACTATTAGATATTTAGATATCTACTACTAGTTGATATTTAGATATCTACTAGTAGATATTTAGATATCTACTACTAGTAGATATTTAGATATCTACTACTAGTAGATATTTAGATATCTACTACTAGTAGATATTTAGATATCTACTACTAGTAGATATTTAGATATCTACTACAAGCTCTCGGTGCAAGAACAAAAAAGTTTGTTAGGCAAGTGAATTTGTTTGTTTAATTGTTCCCGTTAGAGCAAGTACAGACTGTAATGGTAGCAGCAGTAGTGGTAGTTGGTGCTCAGTACTCAGTACTCAAATGGGCAAAGTGTCTTTCACCCTGATGTCTCTGTTCACCCAGCAGTAAATAGGTGCCTGGGAGTTTGACTGCTGCTACGGGCTGCTTCCTGGGGATGTGTGTAACATGAAGGAGGCCTGGTCGAGGACCGGGCCGCGGGGACGCTAAGCCCCGAAATCATCTCAAGATAACCTCATGATAACGTATTATACACAGAGCATAAACAAGCACTTACGAGCCTGGGGCCAGATTCACGAAGCAGTTACGCAAGCACTTACGAACCTGTACATCTTTTCTCAATCTTTGGCGGCATTGTTTACAATTATTAAACAGTTAATGAGCTCCGAAGCACCAGGAGGCTGTTTATAACAATAACAACAGTTGATTGGCAAGTTTCCATGCTTGTAAACTGCTTAATAAATGTAACCAAAGCCGTCAAAGATTGTGGAAAGATGTACACGTTCGTAAGTACTTGCGTAACTGCTTCGTGAATCTGGCCCCAGGTTCGTAAGTGCTTGCGTAACTGCTTCGTGAATGTGGCCCCAGGTTCGAAAGTGCTTGCGTAACTACTTCGTGAATCGTACCCCTAGTCTATAGAATCCTTGCTGGTCGGTCAGTAAGATATCGTGGCCGTCTTAACCACTGATTTACCCGTCCTTAAAGCACGTCATAATTTGACGTACGCGTTTCTTAAGGCTAAAAACAAATGTGCAAGAAAATGGTAGCGGCTAAAATGGATTAAGTCTCGTTTTCTGTTTGTGGGTCATCTGGTAGGTTAAGTTCGGGCACTTAAGTACGATAAGCACAAGCAATGATTATCTACGTCCAGGGTGATCCCAGACACTCTTAATCGACTCCGCCACGACATGGTTAAAAGAATTGTAACCTGGAGTGCAATAGTCGACTAAGGCAGCGTCTGGGATCAGCCCGGACGTAGGTTCGAACCCTCATTACGGCCCTTGTGGATTTGTGCATTGTTTACCTCCTCTGCCAGAGGCATGATGCTCACCTACTTCGCCTTAGCCTTGTTAACAAATGCTTCAAGTTATTTCTGCCTACCTTCATAGGCTTCAATTTATCTCTGCCTATCTCCATAGGCTTCAAATTATCTCTGCCTACGTCCATAGGCTTCAAACTATCTCTGCCTATCTCCATAGGCTTCAAATTATTTCTGCCTATCTCCATAGGCTTCAAATTATCTCTGCCTACGTCCATAGGCTTCAAATTATCTCTGCCTATCTCCATAGGCTTCAAATTATCTCTGCCTATTCCCATAGGCTTCAAATTATCTCTGCCTACGTCCATAGGCTTCAAATTATCTCTGCCTACGTCCATAGGCTTCAAATTATCTCTGCATATCTCCATAGGCTTCAAATTATCTCTGCCTATCTCCTTAATTTAACAACTAAATCAAACAATAATTGATAAAGAATTTGATAATGGAGACAAAATGCAATAACACTAATAAATATTGACCCCAAAATTATTTCAGTTCGAGGTATATTTGTACTCACCTAATACAGGTGACTGTATTCTGTGACTGTGACTGTATTTGTGTAACTGTATTCAACAATATTTTCATATTAATTAAGCAATGAATCTGAGAATTAATATACACGAGAGCTGAAAACCTGGTCAACTAGGAGCTGTGTTGTTCATGTTTGTTCACATCACACGGGATACAGAACACATTGGCTTTTGTTTCAATGGCCTGGCGCTCAAAAGGCATAAAGGTAAGGAAATGGAACTCACCTGAACGGGTGAAAAGGCCACCTGAACACCTCTCTCTATCTCTACTAATTACGGCGGCTGCGTACGCTCCCGTGACGCCAAAGTTATCCCTTGAGCGTCAAGGCCTTGTCATCAGAGTCCCACTTAGAGTCATCGTCGTCAGCTCTCGGCAAACTTTCTGTGAAAGGTGAAGCCGCAACCCTGAATTACCTTACTTGAGATAACAAATTATGATAACTGATTCAAGAAAGTGATCGGGAGACACCGGGGTAGACGGGTCTTCAAAATAAGTGTGCTTATTAAAGACGATAATCACAGTTATTATCGCAGTTATTGGTCGTGATTGTGGGTAATTAGTGTCGTTGATGAGTAGGTTCAGAGGCCAGATTGTACCTACAATCGCTTGTGTGCGCGTTTTCTGTGCTTTTGGTGATCTTGTTATCATTTTTGTAATGCTTTATAAGGGGTTGTTAGCTGTGGTTGTTCATTTATTAGGTACTTGTGATCCCTTACAATGATCTTTGTTCAGTCTGTGTCGACACTTTTTTAACGGGGTCTAGGATTGAGGTTCCTTATGCAACGGGAAGATAAGGGCTACTATCGGATATCAGATCATTTGAAGCCTAAACCCAGATACTGATTTGTTTAATGAGCTCTCTCTCTCTCTCTCTCTCTCTCTCTCTCTCTCTCTCTCTCTCTCTCTCTCTCTCTCTCTCTCTCTCTCTCTCTCTCTCTCTCTCTCTCTCTCTCTCTCTCTCTCTCTCTGGAAGAATGCACATTCCGTAACAGAGGGCGTGGATTAGATCAAATTATATACATAAAAACTTAAAACTTGGCGCTTAAAATTACACTCTTATCGGCAAAGATATAATTATATTAGTTACATCAATTAGTGTAGCTTTGCAACATTTTAGCCAATGGGTTATCAACATTTTTCTGTTCAACAAATATGTTGTATTGGATCACTCGAGCTCATGAAGCAGGAAGCCTCTGAACACGTGGTTGAAATGCTTCAATTCTTGAGTTTCCGTTGAACCTGAAGAGGCACAATCGCTTCTGAAGCCCACTTGAGGTTCGTTGGGGGAGGCGGGGGGACCAGCAAGTGTCTCTGGACCCTTTCCCAGGAGGTGGAATAGGTTCTGTGTTGTGGAACGAGGCTGAGAAGATGGATCTTGATGTCCCCTTTCCTAGTCCTTTCCCTTCAAACTCGGAGAAATTCAGCTTGTGTCTCTCTCTCTCGGGGTAAAAAGCCTCTCTCCACGCCATGTACCCGGCTCCTGGCTCCTCTAATTTAACCCCAAAGCTGGTGTTTTCTTGCTAACTAGACCTGGTGCGCCTTCGCCCACTCCTCGACCACCTCTAAGAAAAGAAAAAGAGGAGACGCTTGAGCGGTTCTTGCTGTAGAGGACCAGCCCGCTCTGGTGCTCACTTAGTTGTGCTTGTGGGGTTTGAGCTCTGGCTCTTTGGTCCTGTCTCTCAACTGGTGTACAGGTTCCTGAGGCTACTGGGCTCTATCATATCTACACTTGAAACTGTGTATGGCGTCAGCCTCCACCACATCACTGCCTAATGCATTCCATTTGTCAACCACTCTGACACTGAAAAAGTTCTTTCTAATATCTCTGGTGGTGGTGGCGATGCTTGTTGGGGGTTGATGGTTGTTGAAGTGATGGGTGTTGTTGTAGTGATGGTAGCTGTTGTTAAAGATTCGCTACTTGGAACTAAATGTCCCAAGTAGCACGGGCTATGGTGAGCCCGTAGTATGGTGGTAGTTGCCGTGGCTGTAATAGCTAGCCGTGTGGGTTGACCCCTCACCATTACAACCCCTCCCTCTCTGTCAATCACGTCGGGTCGCTAATCCACAATTACCGAATAAATATTTCTCGTGATTTAACATTTCCCATATCTTGGAAAATCCAAGAAATTTTATGAGAAAGAAGCAGAATATTTTGCACATTTTGTATCACACTGATTATATAAGAAGAATTGCAATCCAGGCCGTTGCAGATACGGTTTCTATCTGTGTTCGGATAGTTGTATTAATTGGATCCGGATGAAATATGCATGTCATGCTTGGGTGAAAATGTATATCGCAACACTCCGCTCACACTCAAACGAAATGGTTTATAATCCGAAATTTTTATACAATAATTCAAACACTGAATTAGTATTATGACCTAGGTAATGACATTGAAAATTTGAATGTGTAATGGAATGCTCGACGAATTGGTGACAAGACTGAGGCTGAATTTATATAATGTATGTAATTTATATAATTTCATGTTAAGATTATAGAAGGAAGGGCTGACTATATAGTAACATGCTTACACACTTCTATACATCTTATTCATAACATGTTATACTAAGGAAATCACTAAGAAAGGAAACATGATATATCAATAAGAAAATTAAAGCACCGAGGGGATTCGAACCCTCGATCTTCTTTGGGAGTTCCGAGATCAACGATTCGAATCCGCTCATTCTTCCAATTGATTTTTTTTACCATTTTATGCATAGTTAAAAATGTTGAATCGAACCAAACACTCTAATAATCATCAAATATCATCAAGTACTCATCATCCACACAATTTTTGGATTCAAATGAATCCAAATTACAAAATATGATCATAGACAAATGTATTAAAAGAAAGCATGCATCATTAATTATTGAAACAATTAATTAGTTCTTAAAAATGACTGATAATTGGTGAACTAACATTACTAACATAGTGACGTTAGTTGACTATGCCAAGTGACGTTACCAGCTAATGTTTATACATCAATATATATGTTAAATGCCTAGCATTTAACATATATATTGTTAAATGCTAGGCTTTTCCAATGAGTACCAGAGTACCTTCCTGGTTTAGATGGTTTTCTTCTGTGGTAGGCTGGTTATTCTCCTCCCACGTTCAGGGCTAGAGGGAGGTGGGTGTTAGTGATTAACGTGGGTGTCAGTGATTAGCGTGGGTGTCAGTGATTAGCGTGGGTGTTAGTGATTAACGTGGGTGTCAGTGATTAGCGTGGGTGTTAGTGATTAACGTGGGTGTCAGTGATTAGCGTGGGTGTTAGTGATTAACGTGGGTGTCAGTGATTAGCGTGGGTGTTAGTGATTAACGTGGATTTCAGCGATATATGTGAGGGCCAGAAGCGTATATTGGTGTCAGATATTACTGTGGGGTGTCATTTATTGTTGTGGGTGTCACATATTGCTGTGGGTGTCAGGTACACCTGAGAGGAAACAGACATTACTGTGATGACCAGAGATTAACATAGGAGATCAGAAGTTAACATGGGTTTCACAGATTATCTTAGGGGTCAGAGATTAGCATGGGTGTCAGAGATTAGCATGGGTGTCATAGATTAGCATGGGTGTCAAAGATTAGCATGGGAGTTAAGGATTGTACAACACACATATACATGCATTATAAAATACCATTCATTATAAATGTAATGAATGTGTATTAAACGTATAATAATTAATTGCTGATGTATTAAATATACATCAAATAAATGTACATGAGTTTTATACATATACCTAAATTATATACATTTATTTTAATTATATAAATATACAGGACTCAGAGATATATACACGGACGACGAACATATTGTATAGGAGCTAGATGTATACATAAGAATATACAGGAGCTATCATGTATACACCTTGGTGAACGAAAAGTACACAAGCCTTGAAGGTACTCGATATATATACATATACAGTATACATAAAATAACCTTGAACGTGACTGAGAGAGAGTACAAGAGAATTTCGAACAGGCGAGCCGTGAGCTCTGTATAAACTGTGTAGTGGAAATTAGTGTAGTTGTGTTCGAAATAAGCTTAATCTGGCTTCAGCTAGAGTTCGAATTAGGCTTCGTGTACGAATCAGGCACAGTGGAGCCTTGCTACAGTGTTCGAATCGAGCTTGGTCAGGGCCTTGGCTACAGTGTTCGAATCGAGCTTGGTCGGGGTCCTTGGGTACAGGGTTCGAATCTCATTTTGTGTCGTCTTCATATCGTCTCTTCCGTGACAAAAAAAGCTAGAATTACAAGATATAATTATGTTAATGAACTTAAAAATGATATGCGTTCGTTTTTATAAAAATGCGTTTAACAGCGTTCAAGAACAATACATACGTTATAAACGCTCTATAAGAGTGAACGCACTATCAGCGATCTCCCCACATTCATATATTGTATACAATATAAAAAGATATATAGGTTAATTATCAAAAAAACACTAAGCCAGTGACTAGGCTTCGCTTATAAATAATATAAACACATAATAGAACTGAGATCATTTTTTTATCCCTATGCAATCAAATTGGTCATAAGAACATAAGAACAAAGGTAACTGCAGAAGGCCTATTGGCCCATACGAGGCAGCTCCTATCTATAACCACCCAATCATAAGAACAAAGGTAACTGCAGGAGGCCTATTGGCCCATACGAGGCAGCTCCTATCTATAACCACCCAATCCCAATCATCAATCCCACTCATCAATCCCACTCATAATCAAAATTAAATTAGCATAATCTAAAAAAAAAAGAATTAAAAATGCAATGGTACTTAGCTCTGATCTGTTGTAAAATGTATATGTGAGCCGAGGCTTCTTATTGAATCTTGTTTTGTTCATATTTAATGAAGACTGATTCAAGCTCCATTCATTTACCTGTTGGAAGTTTAACATATTAACACATTGTATAAAATGAATTAGAATAATTATAAAGAAAATGCAATTAATTGAACTGATTCATGTAATCTATTGAACTGGTTCATATAACCTATTGAACTGGTTCATATAACCTATTGAACTGATTCATATAACCTATTGAACTGGTTCATATAACCTATTGAACGGTTCATATAACCTATTGAACTGATTCATATAACCTATTGAACTGGTTCATATAACCTATTGAACTGGTTCATATAACCTATTGAACTGGTTCATATAACCTATTGAACTGATTCATATAACCTATTGAACTGGTTCATATAACCTATTGAACTGGTTCATATAACCTATTGAACTGGTTTATGTAACCTATTGAACTTGTTCATATAACCTATTGAACGGTTCATATAACCTATTGAACTGATGCATATAACCTATTGAACTGGTTCATATAACCTATTGAACTGGTTTATGTAACCTATTGAACTGGTTCATATAACCTATTGAACTTGTTCATATAACCTATTGAACTGGTTCATATAACCTATTGAACTGATTCATATAACCTATTGAACTGATTCATATAACCTATTGAACTGGTTCATATAACCTATTGAACCGATTCATGTAACCTATTGAACTGGTTCATATAACCTATTGAACTGATGCATATAACCTATTGAACTGGTTCATATAACCTATTGAACTGATTCATATAACCTATTGAACTGGTTCATGTAACCTATTGAACTGGTTCATATAACCTATTGAACTGGTTTATGTAACCTATTGAACTGGTTCATATAACCTATTGAACTGGTTCATGTAACCTATTGAACGGTTCATATAACCTATTGAACTGGTTTATGTAACCTATTGAACTGGTTCATATAACCTATTGAACTGGTTCATATAACCTATTGAACTGATTCATATAACCTAGTTGGCTTCTGATTTAAGAGTGAAAGTTATTCCACACAATTGTTGATACAATAAATTTCATAAACTTAAGTTAACTGTAAATATATCAATCAAATGATAGTTACGTAGCTGTATATCATCTTTATTTCTTCGGCATGATAACATTAGTTGATTGATTACTAAATTAACTATCCTTAAGTTAATGTTATTTTGTGATATCTGGTTGAAAATACAGCAGGTACAGCTACGACTGTGTACCACAAGTGGTACCATAGATGTGGTACTGATATGAAGACAGGAATGGTACCATGTTATCATGATGAGGTAGTATCATGATGAATTTGTTTTTCTGTAAACGGAATTCTCGGGTACACTAAAAAAAATCGATTCCGTGTTTCACATTATCGTCAATAACTCACTGTGTTAACGTAATTAAACGTAATGAAATCTAACCTTGGGGGAAAGCGTTGTTTGGTCTAACGAATGTTACGATATATCGTATCGTGTTATTTCATCGAATAAAGGCACGATTATTTAAGTCATACGTTCATTATTACAGGAAGAACGAGGTTAACAACCATGGAGGTCGTTAACGGTCAGCACGGTATGGCTCGTCCGGTGGCGGGAATTTCTGCTAGCCAATCAGAACCACCGGGCGAGGTAACGTGTGCTGGCCGGAGCATGTGGAGAGACAGACATCTACTCCCCTCCATTGAGTCAACAGGCTGTCGTACCGTTTGGATGTGTGACCAACGGACCCAACTGTTAGTGTGCTCCACCCTCATGAAGGAAGAGGACCTCGAGGCATGGTCGACGTTCTTGAAAGTTATGGAAGATAACAGCTTTGAGATTTAGAGGTCGGCGTGGAGGTAACGCGCTGATTTTCCTGATAGCGGTACAAATTGCAGGAAAGTAGATGATTTATAAGTGGGAAGATCAATAGGACAAGAGACGACCGTAGCATAGTCGTAATATCTCTCTCTATATATTTAACTGTACTTGTGTACAATGCACACATATATATATATATATACATGTAAAATATTGTATATAAGGTGATTAGAGATATATCACAATATATCCATGATGAAGTTTTATACCATCTTATTTTCTTGTCCTTTGTCAGACCTCAGCACAAAGTGTGTCGCACCTGACAACAGGTCCGGCTGAGCTGACACCTGTTCAGATTCATGTACCCGTTGTAGTACAACGAAGCATTAGGATAAACATTCAGAATAAACCTAAATTAAATGTGTTGGGTTGTCAACAGTTCGATCCCAACACGAAGCCTGGTGCTATTTTTTTTTTAGAATTCCATTCGCACGGCCCCGGCGTCCCACGAAGTCTCCTGAATTATGTAACATATGTAATTATGACTTATTTCTTGTATTTTGTTTGTATTAAGATTAGGTAGTTCTTCCTAGTCATAGTTTCCTTGCTATCAGTGCTTCATTCCTCAGACCTTGCAGACGTATCACCTCTTCAAGTTCCAGTATACCTGGTTGATACCTGGTTGATGGGGTTCTGGGAGTTCTACTCCCCAAGCCCGGCCCGAGGCCAGGCTTGACTTGTGAGAGTTTGGTCCACCAGGCTGTTGCTTGGAGCGGCCCGCAGGCCCACATATACCTGCTTGATGGGGTTCTGGGAGTTCTTCTACTCCCCAAGCCCGGCCCGAGGCCAGGCTCGACTTGTGAGAGTTTGGTCCACCAGGCTGTTGCTTGGAGCGGCCCGCAGGCCCACATACCCACCACAGCCCGGTTGGTCCGGCACTCCTTGGAGGAATAAATCTAGTTTTCTCTTGTTTAGTATGTTTATTGAGTATGTTTTTAAGTATGTTTATCGAGACGAGAAAGAGATACATCTCAAAGGGATAGAGTAGCTTAGGCTATTTCTACCCTTATCTTTTATAGCCTGGTTAATATCGCAGCCTATCCTCATAAACAATTGTCAAATTTTCGTTATTCTATCCTCGAACCATGATTATGAAGGGGATGGGAGCCGGTCGGCCGAGCGGACAGCACACTGGACTTGTGATCCTGTGGTCCTTGGTTCGATCCCAGGCGCCGGCGAGAAACAATGGGCAAAGTTTCTTTCACCCTATGCCCCTGTTACCTAGCAGTAAAATAGGTATCTGGGTGTTAGTCAGCTGTCACGGGCTGCTTCCTGGGGGTAGAGGCCTGGTCGAGGACCGGGCCGCAGGGACACTAAAGCCCCGAAATCATCTCAAGATAACCTCAAGATACCTCTAAAGTGGAATATTGTTGCACACTAACAACCCCATTTAGAGGTGAAGAAATAGCTGACCTAAGGAGCATGCAAAGATTCTTTACTGCTAGAATCCACTCTATAAGTCATCTTAATTATTGGGACCGATTAATTTCAAAATCTGTATTCTCTAGAGCGCAGGGGAGAGAGATACATAATAATATACACGTGGAAGATATTAGAGGGACTGGTTCTAAATCTCAACAGGGAGATTACATCTCATGAAACCAGGAGGCATGGCAGGATGTGCAAAACAGCTCCTATAGAAAAGCAGAGGTGCAGTAAGTACGCTGAAGGAGAACTGATATGAACATCAAGGGCCCGAGACTGTTCAACACTTTCCCGCTACATATAAAATACATATATGGCCGACCCCTCACAGTGTTCAAGGGAGAACTCTACAAAACACCTTCAAACAATACCTGATTAACCAGGCTGTGATTCATACGGCAGGCTGCGAGCAGCCACGTCCAACAGCCTGGTTGACCAGACGACCAATTGAGAGGCCTGTGACCGGGCCGCAGGGCCGGTGATCCCCGGAAATTCCACAAGATAGACACAAGGCAGGTATTGGCAACACTGCAAAACCAGAAATCGTGTCATTTCACTTAACGAAATTCGAATTTATTTATCTAATATAAAACCTTAAATTACTCCAAGGATACGCCGTAGGGAACGATATCCATCCGTTGAGAATGCGTTGAAGTTTAACTATACACCCAATTCTAATAAATACAACTAATTTGCATTCTAGAAAATACAGTTTTTAGTTGTATTTTAGAAAATACATTTTTTGAGCTGCATATGGCAACAACATCTACAGGATTGCCGAAGGTTGGATGAAAATTCAAAAATATTAATATATTATCAGATAAAATCACATCTCGTTGAAGATACGCATGAAACATCATCCGTGAATGAAATATAACTTGTTTCTATACATAATTATTCATCTAAAATCATCATAGACGATAGAAAGGTGTAAAATAAGGTCGGGAGGTATTTTCCAGGGCTGCAGGGGCGCCGCCGCGGGGGCGGGAACTCAGTGACTTGACAATCGTGTGGGCGGACAGTTTAGTGTTCTTGACACCTGTTTAAACGGCCAAATAGCGCTCTATTGACTCTAGTGTAATAGACCATTGGCCCCTCTGTTGACTCTAGTGTAATAGACCAACGGCGGCCCGTTGACTGTTGTATAATAGACCAAATAGTGGCTCTGAGGGCTGTAATGTGAGGAACCGCAGGAGACAGTCAGTCTACTCAGAGAAAAAATGTCGCCCTCGGCTTTGTGGCGTCCTGCTCATCACTGACTTGATGAGTGGGCGTGATGACTCAAACTGGGCACTCCAGGGCCGTGATGAGTAGCCCTGGACACTTTAGGACCGTGATGAATAGCTGTGGACTCCTAGACCGTGATGAGTAGCCCGGGACACTTTAGGACCGTGATGAATAGCTGTGGACACCTAGACCGTGATGAATAACCCCGGACACTTCAGACCCGTGATGAATAACCCCGGACACTTCAGACCCGTGATGAATAACCCCGGACACTTCAGACCCGTGATGAATAACCCCGGACACTTCAGACCCGTGATGAATAACCCCGGACACTCAAGGGGCGTGATGAATAACCCTGGGCACAAAGCAAGGTACAGTTTCTCGAAGCCTCGTGTACGTTCTTCAGTCTTAAATCTTTTAATTACTTAAAATTACAGCGATTTGTACTTAAAACACTTAAAGATAAAATATTTGAGAATGCTGCTACTGTAATGGTTCGAAATGGGGGAATGGGGGGTCTAAGGGGTAAGGGAGGGGGGTTGTGAGCCCCAAGGGTTGTGAGCCCCAAGGGGTGTGGGAGGGGGGGGTTGTGGGCCCCAAGGGGTGAGGGAGGGGGGGGGGGGGGGTTTGTGGGCCCCAAGTTTTTTTTTTTTTTTTTTTTTTTTTTTACCACAGACGTGGCCGAACATTTACAATGCTAACCAGCATATATACATTTTCTTCTGTCCTCCATGGACAGGGTTAGAGAAGTGTGTTAAACATACAGTTCAAGGGTTTATTGAACACTCAACCACAGAAGGTGATTCGGTGCTTTTAAAATGCTAAGCTAACCTACATACGTAATTACATAGATACACAGATTTACGTATGCCCTACATAAAGTGTTATATGTGTCTTTTACATAGCGTCATTAATGTGCATTTACAAAGGCCCAAGGGGTGAGGGAGGGGGGTTGAGCCCCAAGGGGTGAGGGAGGGGGGTTGAGCCCCAAGGGGTGAGGGAGGGGGGGTTGAGCCCCAAGGGGTGAGGGAGGGGGGGTTGAGCCCCAAGGGGTGAGGGAGGGGGGGTTGAGCCCCAAGGGGTGAGGGAGGGGGGGTTGAGCCCCAAGGGGTGAGGGAGGGGGGGTTGAGCCCCAAGGGGTGAGGGAGGGGGTTTGTGTGTCCTAAGGGGTGAGGGAGGGGGGGTTGTGGGCCCCAAGATGTGATTGGGGGGGGGGTCGTGGCCCCAAAGGGGGAGGGAGGGAGGGGGTTTGTGGGTCACAAGGGGTGAAGGGGGGGGGTTCGTGGCCCCAAGGGGGGAGGGAGGGAGGGAGGGGGGCTTGTGGGCCCCAAGGGGTGAGGGAGGGGGGGGTAGTGGACCCCAAAGGGTGAAGGGGGGGGTTCGTGGGCCCCCAAAGGGTGAGGGGGGGGCGTTTGTGGCCCCAAGGGGGGAGGGGAGGGGGGTTTGTGAGCCCCAAGGGGTGAGGGAGGGTGGGTTTGTGGGCCCCCAAAGGGTGAGGGGGGGTCCGACCGGGCCGCAGGGCCGTTGATCCCCGGAACCTCCACAAGATAGACACAAGGCAGGTATTGGCAACACTGCAAAACCAGAAATCGTGTCATTTCACTTAACGAAATTCGAATTTATTTATCTAATATAAAACCTTAAATTACTCCAAGGATATGCCGTAGGGAACGATATGCACCCGTTGAGAATGCGTTGAAGTTCAACTATACACCCAATTCTAATAAATACAACTAATTTGCATTCTAGAAAATACAGTTTTTAGTTGTATTTTAGAAAATACATTTTTTGAACTGCATATGGCAACAACATCTACAGGATTGCCGAAGGTTGGATTAAAATTCAAAAATATTAATATATTATCAGATAAAATCACATCTCGTTGAAGATACGCATGAAACATCATCCGTGAATGAAATATAAGTTTTTTCTATACATAATTATTCATCTAAAATCATCATAGACGATAGAAAATTGTAAAATAAGGTCGGGAAGTATTTTCCAAGGCTGGCAGGGGCGCCGCCGCGGGGGCGGGAACTCAGTGACTTGACAATGGTGTGGGCGGACAGTTTAGTGCTCTTGACACCTGTTTAAACGGCCAAATAGCGCTCTATTGACTCTAGTGTAATAGACCATTGGCCCCTCTGTTGACTCTAGTGTAATAGACCAACGGCGGCCCGTTGACTGTTGTATAATAGACCAAATAGTGGCTCTGAGGGCTGTAATGTGAGGAACCGCAGGAGACAGTCAGTCTACTCAGAGAAAAAAATGTCGCCCTCGGCTTTGTGGCGCCCTGCTCATCACTGACTTGATGAGTGGGCGTGATGACTCAAACTGGGCACTCCAGGACCGTGATGAGTGGCCCTGGACACTTAAGGACCGTGATGAATAGCTGTGGACTCTCCGAGACCGTGATGAATAACCCTGGGCACTCTAGGACCGTGATGAGTAGCCCTGGACACTCAAGGGCCGTGATGAGTAGCTCTGGACACTTTAGGACCGTGATGAATAACCCCGGACACTTTAGAACCGTGATGAATAACCCCGGACACTTCAGACCCGTGATGAATAACCCCGGACACTTCAGACCCGTGATGAATAACCCTGGGCACAAAGCAAGGTACAGTTTTTGAAGCCTCATGTACGTTCTTCAGTCTTAAATCTTTTAATTACTTAAAATTACAGCGATTTGTACTTAAAACACTTAAAGATAAAATATTAGAGAATGCTGCTACTGTAATGGTTCGAAAGGGGGGAGTGGGGGGTCTAAGGGGTAAGGGAGGGGGGTTGTGGGTCCTAAGGGGTGAGGGAGGGGGGGGGGGTTTGTGGGCCCCAATATTTTTTTTTTTTTTTTTTTTTATTTTACCACAGACGTGGCCGAACATTTACAATGCTAACCAGCATATATACATTTTATTCTGTCCTCCATGGACAGGGTTAGAGATGTGTGTTAAACATATAGTTCAAGGGTTTATTGAACAATCAACCACAGAAGGTGATTCGGTGCTTTTAAAATGCTAAGCTAACCTACATACGTAATTACATAGATACACAGATTTACGTATGCCCTACATAAAGTGTTAGATGTGTCTTTTACATAGTGTCATTAATGTGCATTTACAAAGGCCCAAGGGGTGAGGGAGGGGGGGTTTGTGGGTCACAAGGGGTGAGGGGGGGGGTTCGTGGCCCCAAGGGGGGAGAGAGGGGGTTTGTGGGCCCGAAGGGGTGAGGGAGGGGGGGGTTCGTGGGCCCCAAGGGGTGAGGGAGGGGGGGGTTCGTGGGCCCCAAGGGGTGAGGGAGGGGGGTTTGTGGACCCTAAGGGGTGAGGGGAGGGGGGTTTGTGGGCCCCAAGGGGTGAGGGAGGGGGGTTTGTGAGCCCCAAGGGGTGAGGGAGGGGGGTTTGTGAGCCCCAAGGGGTGAGGGAGGGGGGTTTGTGAGCCCCAAGGGGTGAGGGGGGGGGTTCGTGGGCCCCAAGGGGTGAGGGGAGGGGGGTTTGTGAGCCCCAAGGGGTGAGGGGGGGGTTTGTGAGCCCCAAGGGGTGAGGGGGGGGGTTAGTGGGCCCCAAGGGGTGAGGGGAGGGGGGTTTGTGAGCCCCAAGAGGTGAGGGGGGGGGTTCGTGGGCCCGAAGGGGTGAGGGGAGGGGGGGGTTTGTGAGCCCCAAGGGGTGAGGGGGGGGTTTGTGAGCCCCAAGGGGTGAGGGGGGGGTTAGTGGGCCCCAAGGGGTGAGGGAGGGGGGGTTTGTGAGCCTCATGGGGTGAGGGAAGGGGGGTTTGTGGGCCCCATGGGGTGAGGGAGGGGGGGTTGTGAACCCCAAGGGGTAAGGAAGGGGGGGGGGGTCGTGGGCCCCAATGGGTGAGGGGGGGTCCATGGGCCCCCAATGGGTGAGGGGGGGTCCATGGGCCCCCAATGGGTGAGGGGGGGGTCCATGGGCCCCAAATAAGTGAGGAAGAGTCCGGGGGCCCCCAGGAGCGGGGTCCAAGCGACCAATATTAAGGTTATATAACAAAATTACTACCACAAGTGTTTTGAACTGATTGTTTAGTGTTACTAATTATAAGCTTCACAAGGGGGGGCGGCGTGGTTGTAATTGTCAGTGGCTGGTGACGTCACAACATTTATGACGACATAACCCGTCTGACGTCACAATATTTGTGACGACATAACCCCTGTGACGTCACAATATTTGTGACGTCATACCCCTTCCGACGTCACAATATGCCAAAACCTGTATTAACGTTTCTGAGACATTTAATTACATTACGTAGCACTAGGATAGACGAAGTTGGGTGAGAAAGGAATAGGTTAGGCTAGTGGGGCTGAATAGGTTGAAAATAGACATTCTATCTTCTCAATAAGACGCGATTTTTAAGTTATGGAAAACGTTAGAAATGCAGCCTAGCCTGAAAGTACCACAAATATAAATTGTTGCCATTCATCAGTAGGCTGCAACCATGCAGCCTATGCATCAGTAGGCTGCAACCATGCAGCCTATGCATCAGTAGGCTGCAACCATGCAGCCTATGCATCAGTAGGCTGCAACCATGCAACCTATGCATCAGTAGGCTGCAACCATGCAACCTATGCATCAGTAGGCTGCAACCATGCAACCTATGTATCAGTAGGCTGCAACCTACTCATCCGTAGGCTGCAACCATTGTTGGGATCGAACTGTTGACAACCCAACACATTTAATTTAGGTTTATTCTGAATGTTTATCCTAATGCTTCGTTGTACTACAACGGGGTACATGAATCTGAACAGGTGTCAGCCTCAGCCGGACCTGTTGTCAGGTGCGACACACTTTGTGCTGAGGTCTGACAAAGGACAAGAAAATAAGATGGTATAAAACTTCGTCATGGATATATTGTGATATATCTCTAATCACCTTATATACAATATTTTACATATATATATATATATATATATATATATGTATGTGTGCATTGTACACAAGTACAGTTAAATATATATATAGAGAGAGATACTACGACCATGCTACGGTCGTCTCTTATCCGATTGATCTTCCCACTTATAAATCATCTACTTTGCTGCAATTTGTACCGCTATCAGGAAAATCAGCGCGTTACCTCCACGCCGACCTCTAAATCTCAAAGCTGTTATCTTCCATAACTTTCAAGAACGTCGACCATGCCTCGAGGTCCTCTTCCTTCATGAGGGTGGAGCACACTAACAGTTGGGTCCGTTGGTCACACATCCAAACGCTACGACAGCCTGTTGACTCAATGGAGGGGAATAGATGTCTGTCTCTCCACATGCTCCGGCCAGCACACTTTACCTCGCCCGGTGGTTCTGATTGGCTAACAGAAATTCCCGCCAACGGACGAGCCATACCGTGCTGACCGTTAACGACCTCCATGGTTGTTAACCTCGTTCTTCCTGTAATAATGAACGTATGACTTAAATAATCGTGCCTTTATGCGATGAAATAACACGATACGATATATCGTAACACTATGCAACCTATGTATCAGTAGGCTGCAACCATGCAACCTATGTATCAGTAGGCTGCAACCATGCAACCTATGTATCAGTAGGCTGCAACCTACTCATCAGTAGGCTGCAACCATGCAACCTATGTATCAGTAGGCTGCAACCATGCAACTTATGTATCAGTAGGCTGCAACCTACTCATCAGTAGGCTGCAACCATGCAACCTATGTATCAGTAGGCTGCAACCTACTCATCAGTTGGCTGCAACCATGCAACCTACTACTATCCCAGGGCCACACTCCCTATCCCTCTCCTATCCCTCTCCAATCCCTCTCCTATCCCTCTCCAATCCCTCTTCAATCCCACGGGGGTTGAGCCAAAGCTCAACCCCCGCAAGCACAAGCAGGTGAGTACTCTCACTCTTGCACTCTCGGCTCCTCCTTCCCTCCTTGGCTAGCATACCATCCCTCCCTCCCTCCCTCCCTCCTAGACCAAACCCCTAGACTCTCTACTCCTGGTTCATTCTCTCCTCTCACTTGAGTGCTCGTTCCCTTTCTACACGTTCTCTCTCTCTCACACAAACACAGCGTGTGTCGCGTTAGGGCGCTGGGGGCTGAGTGGACAGCACGCTGGATACGTAATCCTGTGGACCGATTCCTGGCGCCGGAGGAAACAGATGGGTCAGAGTTTCTTGATGCCCCTGTTAGCTAGCAGTAAATAGGAACTTGGGAGATAGCTGTTACGGGCTGGTTCCTGAGTGTGTACTCACCTAGTTGTATTCACCTAGCTGTGCTTGCGGGGGTTGAGCTTTGGTTCTTTGGTTCCGCCTCTCAACCGTCAATCAACTGGTGTACAGATTTCTAAACCTATTGAGCTCTATCAAATCTTCATTTGAAATTGTTTATGGAGTTAGCCTCCATCACATCACTGCCTAATGCATTCCATTTGTTAACTACTGACACTGAAAAAATCTTTCTAATGTCTTTGTGGCTCATTTGGGTACTCAGTTACCATCTGTGTCCCCTTGTTCGTGTTCCACCCGTGCTGAAGAGTTTGTCTTTGTCCACCTGTCAATTTCCCTGAGAATTTTGTAGGTGGTTATCATGTCTCCCCTTACTCTCCTGTCTTTCAGGGACGTGAGTTTCAGCTCCCTTAGCCTTTCCTCGTAGCTCATACCTCTCAGTTCCGAAACCAGTCTGGTGGCATACCTCTGAATCTTCTCTAACTTTATCTTGTGTTTATCTAGGTATGAACTCCATTCTGGAGCTGCATACTCCAGGATTGGTCTTACATAAGTGGTATACAAAGTCCTGAATGATTCCTTACACAAGTTTCTAAAGGCAGTTCTTATGTTGGCCAGTCTAGCATATGCCGCTGATGATATCCTTTTGATGTGGGCCTCTGGGAACAGGTTCGGTGTGATATCAACCCCCAGATCTTTCTATTTGACTCTTGCAGGAGTCACCTCCCAGATGGTACCTTATGTTCAACCTTCTGCTCCCTTCGCCTAGTATCATTACTTTACACTTTCCTGAGTTGAACTTTAGTAGCCAGTGTGTGTGTGAAAAAAATAGTAGTAGTTACAGTTGATTGATTGACAGTTGAGAGACGGGACCAAAGAGCCAAAGCTCAACCCCCGCAAGTACAAATAGATGAGTACAAATAGGTGAGTACACACACACACACACACACACACACACACACACACACACATATATTAAAACACATTAAAACACACACTATAACACAGATGCCTGTGGCTCCTATTAGCTCTAAATACATAACAGTTTTACCACAATTTGCCCCAAGACGTACTTTTTACCATTTTTGGCCTCGCGGTAACAACCAGCCAAGACTCCACACAATTTTGGCAACATAATCTCCAGGAAAATAATAATTAGTCAGAAATTGTAGGGAAGAGAGGAAAAGGTGGGAGGGGGGAGAGGAGAAAAAAATCTTGATAAAATGAGGAGAAGCAGGAGTAATTAGGAAGGTGCAGAGTTCTCACTCATAAAGAATTTCCGGGCCAGACAGCATGCAGGAGTCCTATTGATTATTGACCAAACGTGAATCTTGAGGGTGACGTGGCTGGCTAATTTCTTCCTTATGTCAGGAGTACCAAAGGTAGCGTGTGATGTGTCCAGCCGTCCTGTCAGCTGTCTGTGTTACATGGTACTTTAGTTCGTATTGCGGAGCGCCATAAGGCTTCATATGTCCCCGGAAGGTTTTGGGATGTTGAATTGCCACCGTGAAATTGAAGGTGATGGTTCAACCCCTAAGTTAAAGTTTGGGAGGGACTCGTGGGGGGTATATCAGGGATATGATATAATGGAGGTATGCCATACTCAGCGGCCAGACTAGTCTCCGTCTTAATATTGACAAAGGCGCGACATGGGTAGCCTAAGCCTACTCGTCTCATAGGTTGCCAACAAGCAATTACAGCGACGTTGCAATGATCATTAGTGAACTCATCCGTGAACTATAAATGGCCGATTTATAATTTTTTTGTTGATAATTTGAATTTATTCACCATGCGGTCGATCCTCGCTACCAGTTTCACAACATCGGTTGTTTGCAACAACGAATTGAACCAGTTATTTGCAACGAGGTATAGTGAATCTGTATAATTCATATCTATAAGAGAAAGTATCTCTTATCTGCAGGCGATGAGTCACAATAACGTGGCTAAAGTAACTTGACCAGACCACACACTAGAAGGTGAAGGGACGACGACGTTTCGGTCCGTCCTGGACCATTCTCAAGTCGATTGTGACTTGAGAATCACAATCGACTTGAGAATGGTCCAGGACGGACCGAAACGTCGTCGTCCCTTCACCTTCTAGTGTGTGGTCTGGTCAACTTACGTTATCTCTTATCTGTTCGAAGTTGGAGAGCAGACGGTTGGAGATAGCCTCACTAAACCCTTCATGGTCACCTGTGATTGGTTATAGTGATATAGGGTCGTTAGAGTCGACCCCCCAATCCAGCTTTTATATAAGGTTCGCTCTTGTTGCAAAAACCAATGACTCGAGTAGGTAAATGTGGGTTTGGTTGACCATAGTGTATTTTCCAACTTAACTGCTGCTATCAACGTCGAAAACGTTGATTTGACGTTTGAGAAACGTTATTTTGCCAATGGGAGAGACGGAGAAAAAAAGAGACAAATGGACAGAGACCCGGGCACCGCCGGGTATATCTTTTCTTAGCATTTTATATCATAATGATTCATCAAATTCATCACTTTACTCGTATTACGTGTAAAATCTTGTTATGGTAAGCCTAACGTAGAGAGCTTGGACTAGTAGTGGCTGAGGTGCGACGCAGATATCGTCTCTACGGCCAGGATGAGCAAGATAAAAAATTGCTTGCTGGCACAAGGGTGGCCAAGAGTTACCACCGCCCTGTTCCAAGGGGTTACGACAAGCAGTTCTGCTTATTTCCCCCAAAGTTTACGGTATCAGCCGTTATTAATATGTCCGAGGCAATAGCACTCGTTCATATTAATGTCCTCTTTTCCTGCCGGCGGACAGGAGAGATGTCCCAAACACCGATCATCTGATAATACAACAACAAATATCGTCGCATATTTTTTCTCCAGGTAATTTTCGCGTGTATTGTGAAAGGTCCATTTTTGGGGGTAGTTATTCAGCAGATAATGAAACTGGTGAGCTATCATTTATCTTTTAATAGTGCGACTACTCTTATCCATTGTGGGTAATACGTTCATTCTCTTATCTGCACCATTCCGTGCCAACAGATCATGCAAATGTCGCCTCTATTTCACCGTGGGCAAAAATGCCGTAAATTCACATTATCACACCGCACTTCTCAACGGAGATTGCTAACTAAAGGTGGCAGGACAGATGCGATAAATAATTTCGTTACTACTCAACCAGGCAGTTCAGGAATGAATGCATTTGGAGAAGGGGTAAAAATTGATCATAATTCATATGTTTTTGTGTGTGCGCGACCCTCCTCCCCTCCCAAATTGCAAGCTGGAGCCTAATGCACCAAGTTGGCAGACACCATCACGTTAAAAAAGTCAACCTTGGGGGAGCGGTCAGCCTTTTTAGCAAATTAGATCATTTTATGGCTATGAAAAAATCTTTGTTTATGTGTGTGCGAGGGAGAGTATATACGGCTTGCTTATCCTTCTACCATCTGGCTTGATTACGACTAATGTGTAGTCAGAGAAGACGCAACAAACAAACCAAGAGTCTTAGATAATTACACAACTGCCCTCCAAGAAACCCCTAGTGTATATATATGGCGTTTAATAACGGTGCCCGTAATAAAATAAACTAGGAGACGCAGCTGGGAAGGAAAATAATTCAAACATTCAAAAATGAATCCTAGGGCTGTTATTTACTTCCTGGCATTCTCGTCCCCAGCTCGTCTATTGTCATTAAAGCCCGCGAAAAAGTGCGCGCCACCACAAACCATATATTTCACATTTTCAGCGTCAGTTCTATATTAGCTGCAATCTTCGCCCTCCAAAAATGCGTGACCATAACTCAGGGAACTTTTGCGGAGAGAAGTTGAAGTCTTAGTCTGCGTGTGTTGTTTCCAAGCCATGAACCACATCTTATATCGTCTCTATTATTCGCCAGCACTGATAAGGGGGAGAGGAGAAGCCTCGCTTGCTATTGCTCTCTCTCTCTCTCTCTCTGCTTCTGCTGTTTCTGCTGCTGCTGTTGTTGCTGTTTCTGCTGCTGCTGTTTCTGTTGCTGTTTTTGCTGCTGCTGTTGTTGCTGTTTCTGCTGCTGCTGTTTCTGTTGCTGCTGTTTTTGCTGCTGCTGTTTTTGCTGTTTCTGCTGCTGCTGTTTCTGTTGCTGTTTTTGCTGCTGCTGTTGTTGCTGTTTCTGCTGCTGCTGTTTCTGTTGCTGCTGTTTTTGCTGCTGCTGTTGTTGCTGTTTCTGCTGCTGCTGTTTCTGTTGCTGCTGTTTTTGCTGCTGCTGTTTTTGCTGTTTCTGCTGCTGCTGTTTTTGCTATTTCTGCTGCTGCTGTTTCTGCTGCTGCTGTTTCTGCTGCTGCTGTTTTTGTTGCTGCTGTTTCTGCGGCTGCTGATGATGTTACTGCTCTTGCTAGTTTTATTTTTATGTTCGTGTTGCTGTTATGTTTGTTATTGGTAGAGTTTGCTGCTACCTTTCTTGTTTCTTTCCTCCTTTCTTTCTTTCTTTTTCTTTTTTCTTTCTTTTTTCTTTCTTTGTCCTTTCGTTGTTCTTCCTTCGTTCTTTCTGTGTCTTCTTTCTTTCCTTCTGCTGCTGTGTGGGAATAAACGTGTTAACTGCTTACACTAGGATTTCTTTTCTAATGTTACGACGTCTGCTGCTGCTGCTGCTGCTGTTCGTACGGCTCCTCTCTCGTTTATCTTTTTTTTTGGGTTTGTTAACGAGGAATATCTGTGGTGCGGTTGTTGCCGCGCTCAAGTTCCTTCTGTTGCAGCTGCATCTTTTGTCGTGATAGTCATTTTCTCAAGCGGAGTGCCTCCTGCTGGTCTGGCGGCTTCGTGATATGTTGCATAGTTTGCCGCCTCCTCCTCCTCCTGTATAGTTGGTATGTCTGCTGTTAGCGTGGTTGTCTGCTGCTAACGTTGTAGGCGCTCTTATTTTGTTGCGGTATTTAGGACGTTGTCGCTTGCTACGTTGTCTGTTTAAACGGGATGTTCCACATCATTCCACATACGGGCTCACCATAGCCCGTGCTACTTGGAACTTGTTCCGAGTAGCTGAATCTATAACAACAACATCGGGATGTGTTCGTTGCTTCTGTCTCTTTCAGCTTGTTCGATAATTTTTGTTGATGTTTCTTAAACGGGAGGTTTTGCTGCCGTTTGGCAAATTGTTTGACTGTGATTCAGTTATGGCAAATGTTGGATTTTAAATGGACTTGTATTACTTGCGGCTGAGTACCTGGTCTCAGTGGCTGAGTACCTGGTCTCAGTGGCTGAGTACCTAGTCTCAGTGGCTGAGTACCTAGTCTCAGTGGCTGAGTACCTAGTCTCAGTGGCTGAGTACCTAGTCTCAGTGGCTGAGTACCTAGTCTCAGTGGCTGAGTACCTAGTCTCAGTGGCTGAGTACCTAGTCACAGTGGCTGAGTGCCTGGTCTCAGTGGCTGAGTACCTGGTCTCAGTGGCTGAGTACCTAGTCTCAGTGGCTGAGTACCTAGTCTCAGTGGCTGAGTACCTGGTCTCAGTGGCTGAGTACCTGGTCTCAGTGGCTGAGTACCTAGTCTCAGTGGCTGAGTACCTAGCCTCAGTGGCTGAGTACCGAGTCTCAGTGGCTGAGTACCGAGTCTCAGTGGCTGAGTACCTAGTCTCAGTGGCTGAGTACCTAGTCTCAGTGGCTGAGTACCTAGTCTCAGTGGCTGAGTACCTAGTCTCAGTGGCTGAGTACCTAGTCTCAGTGGCTGAGTACCTAGTCTCAGTGGCTGAGTACCTGGTCTCAGTGGCTGAGTACCTGGTCTCAGTGGCTGAGTACCTAGTCACAGTGGCTGAGACTCCATTGTCTTGAAACAGCAAAATCCACCATTTAGAAGAGTCCCCCCCTTGCTGTTGAAAACTTTTGTCGTTTCACGAATTGGCATCAAATTACACACAAAGCCCAATCGTCATGACGAGGAGGCTCGTGTGGGAGATTAACGAATAATGAACTCCCACGTCTTCAGTCATGACCTATCCCCCTTGACCTTAAGAACATATGAATAAAGGTAACTGCAGAAGGCCTATTGGCCCATACGAGGCAGCTCCTATTTATAACCACCCAATCCCACTCATATACACGTCTAACCTTACGGTTGAAACAATCAAGGGACCCCACGACCCTGCTTCTATATCATGGGGTCCCCTATTAGTAGGGAAGTTTCCCTATTTCCCCTCTAGGTTGTCTCTTGATTATTTAATGAAGGTCCCGACTTGTTCCATTTAATATCTTGTCCCAAATTAAATCACAATATTGATGCTCTCGGATGTAGGTTCGAATCCTCGTCACGGCCCTTGTGGCTGTGTTCTTACAATATTTGTGTTTTATGAGCATTGTTCGTGTTAGGGTTCGAGGGCTGATTATTTTCGAACATTCCTAGTTAGACAAAACTGTTTTTTTTGCCGAGTCAAATCGTGAGAACGGTCTGGATAAGAAATAATAATTTACAACCGGTCCTGTACAAGATCTGTTGCTGGATTCTCTGCTCGGTGAATCGGATTTCTTTAAAACAGATCACGTTAGGCAGGCGATGAGTCACAATAACGTGGCTGAAGATACGATGACCACTCATCAGATGATGATGAAACGAGAAGGTTTAGGTCTTTTATACAAGTCTCGCCCCTCTGAGACCTCACCCTTCACTGTGACTCACTGTTTTCTGTTGCTTAGGTACTCCTTAATCTCCTAGAGTACCTTCCCTGTTATTCATGGCCGTATCTCCAGATTATGCACCAAATCTCCAAATTTATAGCCATTGGTGCTCTCCAAATGTGTTTCCAAATGTGTTTATCTACAAATGTATCTCCAAATTTACAGCCATTGGTGCTCTAATAGGAGGGTACTGTGTAAATTACTTTATGGCAATCAAAAAATATGTAGTCTACCCACCCCCACTTTCTCTTGTCTAATTTTTGCTGTCTGGCCATAGGGAGCCGAGCGGACAGCACGCGGGACTTGTGATCCTGTGGTCCTGGGTTCGATCCCAGGCGCCGGCGAGAAACAATGGGCAGAGTTTCTTTCAACCTATGCCCCTGTTACCTAGCAGTAAAATAGGTACCTGGGTGTTAGTCAGCTGTCACGGGCTGCTTCCTGGGGGTGGAGGCCTGGTTGAGGACCGGGCCGCGGGGACACTAAAAAGCCCCGGAATCATCTCAAGATAACCTCAAGATAACCCAACCCCCACTTTCTCTTGTGTAATTTCTGCTGTCTGGCCATAGAATTCTCTTAGACCTGTGAGACTAGATAAGTCAATTTCCTATCGTCTGTCTCTGCTTCTCTTCTGACTCCAAGGTTCTCATTCCTGTATCTTCCTCAGCTCTCTGGTGTTCTGTTATTCCTGTAGTGTTTCGTGCTGTTAGTTTCCTTGCTAAGATATCATTTGAATATTCACGAAAATTCACTAATACACGAATAAAAGGCTGAAGACCTTAACCCAAGTAAAGATTCAGTGTATTTGAAATTGTATTTTATTTTAGTTACAGCCTGTTGATGTATTGTTAGTTTTTTTGCTACTGTTGTTAACATTTCGTGTTGATTGTATTCCCAGCTCGATGCATCATTCAACATCCTGAGAGATGTTTCCATTTTTTTTTTTTTTTTTGCTGCTCACTTATTTCGATATCTTGTTAGCAGTTAAATGATAGTTTACAGCCATTGGTGCTTAGTTTGCTCCTCAGACGTTAAACTCTGCTCCCCTCTGCTGGGGTTCCACATCTGATGTCTGCTTCTCTATGCTGGGGTTTCACATATGTATGCTTCTCTATGCCGGGGTTCTTCATACGAAGTCTGCTTCTCTATGCTGAGGTTCTACATCTAATGTCTGCTTCTCTATGCTGAGGTTCTACATCTAATGTCTGCTTCTCTATGTTGGGGTTCCACATATGTCTGCTTCTCTATGCTGGGGTTCCACATATGCCTGCTTCTCTATGTTGGGGTTCCACATATGTCTGCTTCTCTATGTTGGGGTTCCACATATGCCTGCTTCTCTATGTTGGGGTTCCACATATGTCGGCTTCTCTCTGCTAGAGTTCCACATCTGATGTCTGCTGCCATCTTCTATGGATCCAACTCTGCCGCTGGAAAACATCTCTCATTATGAAGCTCTGATAATCCTCTTAAAGCTAAATCTAAGCGTCTAAATCTAACTCATTTTGTTTGTCTTAGAAGCAAACATGTTTGTGTACTGTGAATGGCGTTGAGGCTGTTTTGTTGTTAACAGGTGTGGTACGGCTGCTGTTTTGTTGTTAACAGGTGTGGTACGGCTGCTGTTTTGCTGTTAACAGGTGTGGTACGGCTGCTGTTTTGTTGTTAACAGGTGTGGTACGGCTGCTGTTTTGTTGTTAACAGGTGTGGTACGGCTGCTGTTTTGCTGTTAACAGGTGTGGTACGGCTGTTGTTTTTCTGTTAACAGCTGTGGTACGGCTGCTGTTTTGTGTTGTTAACAGGTGTGGTACGGCTGGTATTTTGCTGTTAACAGGTGTGGTACGGCTGCTGTTTTGCTGTTAACAGGTGTGGTACGGCTGCTGTTTTGCTGTTAACAGCTGTGGTACGGCTGCTGTTTTGCTGTTAACAGGTGTGGTACGGCTGCTGTTTTGCTGTTAACAGGTGTGGTACGGCTGTTTTGTTAACTGTTGCTGCTCCTACTGCTGCTGTTGCTACTGGAGGTGTTGCAGCTTCCTTGGCTGTTCCTGCTGCTGCTGCTCCAGCTGTTGTTGTGGCTGCTGCTTACGTGCATCTGACTGGTTCCCATTGCTGTGTGTCTGATGGGCTGTCATTGCGCTGCATCTGATTGGTTCACCTTGCGGTGATTCACTCTTCACATTGCTTCCACCTATTCCAAATTTATTTATCCCATGTTGACCAGACCACACACTAGAAGGTGAAGGGACGACGACGTTTCGGTCCGTCCTGGACCATTCTCAAGTCGATTGAGAGCAGCACAATCGACTTGAGAATGGTCCAGGACGGACCGAAACGTCGTCGTCCCTTCACCTTCTAGTGTGTGGTCTGGTCAACATTAGCCACGTTATTGTGACTCATCGCCTTCCTCATCGCATCTCAGTGGTTGATAATGGGTCATCTGTCATGAGACGCCACGAAACAATGGGTATAAATTGGGTAAGTTTAGATTTAGGAAAGACCTGGGTAAATACTGGTTCGGTAACAGGGTTGTAGATTTGTGTTACATAATAGAAGTAGGATCCCTTGATTTCTTCCTCCTCACCTCTTTCATACCTTGTTTATGCCTGTACCTTTCTCGTCTCTTCACAATCGACTTGAGAATGGACCAGGACGGACCGAAACGTCTTCGTCCCTTCACCTTCTAGTGTGTGGTTTAGTCAACAGGATCCCTTGATTGTTTCAAACGTAGGTTAGACATATATTCATCCCTATTCCTTCTGAAGATGTATTAATATACGAAAGTACTTAAGGAAATTCCTGTTTCAATTCTTCCTCCGTGGTCTGACACTGTCATATATATGAATGAGTTTGGGTGGATATAATTAAAGAGCTGCCTCGTATGGGCTAATAGGCCTTCAGCTGTTATCTTGATATAAATAAAGAGCGGCCTCGTATGGGCTAATAGGCCTTCAGCTGTTATCTTGATATAAATAAAGAGCTGCCTCGTATGGGCTAATAGGCCTTCAGCTGTTATCTTGATATAATTAAAGAGCTGCCTCGTATGGGCTAATAGGCCTTCAGCTGTTATCTTGATATAAATAAAGAGCTGCCTCGTATGGGCTAATAGGCCTTCAGCTGTTATCTTGATATAATTAAAGAGCTGCCTCGTATGGGCTAATAGGCCTTCAGCTGTTATCTTGATGCTTATGTTCTTATGTTATCACAACTCAGAGGATAACGGTTCTCCTGCGGGGTAATCGGTTATCATGTACTCTGATCAGCGCAGCGTTGATATCCACAACAGAATAAGAGTTCTATGGCGTTAGTAAGAGTTCTGCGGCGTCAGTAAGAGTTCTATGGCGTTAGTAAGAGTTCTATGGCGTTAGTAAGAGTTCTGCGGCGTTAGTAAGAGTTCTGCGGCGTTAGTAAGAGTTCTGCGGCGTTAGTAAGAGTTCTGCGGCGTTAGTAAGAGTTCTGCGGCGTTAGTAAGAGTTCTGCGGCGTTAGTAAGAGTTCTGCGGCGTCAGTAAGAGTTCTGCGGCGTTAGTAAGAGTTCTGCGGCGTTAGTAAGAGTTCTGCGGCGTCAGTAAGAGTTCTGCGGCGTCAGTAAGAGTTCTGCGGCGTTAGTAAGAGTTCTGCGGCGTCAGTAAGAGTTCTGCGGCGTCAGTAAGAGTTCTGCGGCGTCAGTAAGAGTTCTGCGGCGTCAGTAAGAGTTCTGCGGCGTCAGTAAGAGTTCTGCGGCGTTAGTAAGAGTTCTGCGGCGTCAGTAAGAGTTCTGCGGCGTCAGTAAGAGTTCTGCGGCGTTAGTAAGAGTTCTGCGGCGTCAGTAAGAGTTCTGCGGCGTCAGTAAGAGTTCTGCGGCGTTAGTAAGAGTTCTGCGGCGTCAGTAAGAGTTCTGCGGCGTCAGTAAGAGTTCTGCGGCGTTAGTAAGAGTTCTGCGGCGTCAGTAAGAGTTCTGCGGCGTCAGTAAGAGTTCTGCGACATTAGTAAGAGTTCCACGGGGTCAATAAAGAGTTATGCGGAATTAGTAAGAGTTCTGCGGCGTCAGTAAGAGTTCCACGGGGTCAATAAGAGTTCTGTGGCATTAGTAAGAGTTCCACGGGGTCAATAAAGAGTTATGCGGAATTAGTAAGAGTTCCACGGGGTCAATAAAGAGTTATGCGGCATTAGTAAGAGTTCCACAGCGTCAGTAAGAGTTCCACGGGGTCAATAAAGAGTTCCCCCTGACCTGGCAGATTTAATTACGGTAGGTGGGACAGAACGGAGCGTCAAGAGACTGCTAGTTACACTGGGTTATCATCTTGTTCTAGAACATTTTTTTCTCATAAATAACTCGCCGGCCAGGTACCCGCCCCCAAATTAATTAGTTTGTCCAATGTTTTGGGCGGCCTGTTACTCTCTCCTTGGCTCATTATAGTGTGGGAGGAGTGCAGAGAGCTGGGGGTTAGTGTATCTGTGAGGGAGATTTAAGCTCTAGCTCCTGGGGCCAGATTCACGAAGCAGTTACGCAAGCACTTACGAACTTGGGGCCAGATTCACGAAGCAGTTACGCAAGCACTTACGAACCTGGGGTCAGATTCACGAAGCAGTTACGCAAGCACTTACGAACCTGGGGTCAGATTCACGAAGCAGTTACGCAAGCACTTACGAACCTGGGGTCAGATTCACGAAGCAGTTACGCAAGCACTTACGAACCTGGGGCCAGATTCACGGAGCAGTTACGCAAGCACTTACGATCCTGGGGCCAGATTCACGAAGCAGGTATGCAAGCACTTACGAACGTGTACATCTTTTCTCAATCTTTGGCGGCTTTGTTTACAATTATTAAACAGTTAATGAGCTCCGAAGCACCAGGAGGCTGTTTATAACAATAACAACAGTTGATTGGCAAGTTTTCATGCTTGTAAACTGTTTAATGAATGTAACCAAAGCCCTCAAAGATTGTGGAAAGATGTTCAGGTTCGTAAGTGCTTGCGTAACTGGTTCGTGAATCTGGCCCCAGGTTCGCAAGTGCTTAAGTAACTGCTTCGTGAATCTGGCCCCAGGTTCGTAAGTGCTTGCGTAACTGCTTCGTGAATCTGTCTAACAGCCCTCTTACCCACACGCACCACACTCAAATTGTCCCTTCAAACATACACATGGTTAATCAAAATCAACATACAGTATTCTACATTGAACAATAGCGTTATCCATATTATTAGAAACTCTGAACCATCGAACTGTAATCAGTTTTATCTCCTCTATAGTTCGACTCCTCCAGGTTATCTTCTTGAGGTTATCTTGAGATGATTTCGGGGCTTTTTGTGTCCCCGCGGCCCGGTCCTCGACCAGGCTTCCACCCCCAGGAAGCAGCCCGTGACAGCTGACAAACACCCAGGTACCCATTTTACTGCTAGGTAACAGGGGCATAGGGTGAAAGAAACTCTGCCCATTGTTTCTCGCCGGCGCCCGGGACCGAACCCAGGACCACAGGATCACAAGTCCAGCGTGCTGTCCGCTCGGCCGACCGGCTCCCCGTAGGTGCAGAACCGTAGGACCTAATGTGAACACCTTCCCCCCCCCCCTGACGTAATGGGAACTTCTCTCTCCTGACCTAATGTGAACACACAATGACCAGATGAACATTGTGAACACCAGTGACCTAATGCACTTTCATCCGGTTAAGTGACTCGGGTGTTTTTTCAGTGTATAATGTTCAGCCGCTATTGCGTTTATCTTGTATGAAATGTTTGAGTGTTTTTCTACACCTAATCTTCCTTTTTGCAGATGTTTTTCTGCAGCGCTTAAATGACTGCTCTTTTTTTGTGCGCTTAAATTAATTTTTTAATTAAATTGTGCGTATTTTTATTTTTTGAATTGCATTTTGTTTGTTTTGTTTATTGTACTTGCCTACTGTGCTTGCTTGACAGTAGCTACGGTGAGGTGAGGTCAAGCATGCTTGTTGTGGCTTCTGTTAATGCCTATAATTTATATTATAGGCCTATAAAATGTTTATATGTCTGGCTGTTAGATGTAGTTGTTTGGAGTCTTTGTTGTTGTTGTATTTTGGTTGTTGTTCAGGTACTGAAGCTGTTTTTGTTGCGGTTGGATAGCTTTTATCCCTTCAGGAGATTGTAGCACATGCCCGCTACCACCCTCCATAGCCTCATGGATCATGGCCTCACTAATCTCATTAAATTCTCTCGAGAACACATCACTCATTACCATGATTCATCAAGCACCTACGCGTTCACTCATGGTACTTACAACTCACGGGTTATTCATGCCCGTGCCACCTCTTGGGTGGCTTAATCTTCATCAATCAATCAATCAACTTGTAACTGTTTGAACTCATTGACAGTGTTAACGAGGGCTAACGAAAGGCCTCTCTTAGCGTCAGACATTAATTCAATTATAAAACGATCATTAGAGTTCATTTTCAGTTCAGTTCAGGAGTGATTCCTTCTTCTGAAGATGTATTAATATACGAAAGTACTTAAGGAAATTCCTGGTTGATACCTGGTTGATACCTGGTTGATGGGGTTCTGGGAGTTCTTCTACTCCCCAAGCCCGGCCCGAGGCCAGGCTTGACTTGTGAGAGTTTGGTCCACCAGGCTGTTGCTTGGAGCGGCCCGCAGGCCCACATATACCTGCTTGATGGGGTTCTGGGAGTTGTTCTACTCCCCAAGCCCGGCCCGAGGCCAGGCTCGACTTGTGAGAGTTTGGTCCACCAGGCTGTTGCTTGGAGCGGCCCGCAGGCCCACATACCCACCACAGCCCGGTTGGTCCGGCATTCCTTGGAGGAATAAATCTAGTTTCCTCTTGAAAATGTCCACGGTTGTTCCAGCAATATTTCTTATGCTTGCTGGGAGGACGTTGAACAACCGCGGACCTCTGATGTTTATACAGTGTTCTCTGATTGTGCCTATGGCACCTCTGCTCTTCATTGGTTCTATTCTACATTTTCTTCCTGTTTCAATTTTCCTCCGTGGTCTGACACTGTCACATTTTTAATCACGTATTTATTTTCGTGATACACACACACACATATATTATATATATATATATATATATATATATATATATATATATATATATATATATATATATATATATATATATATAATATTTTATTTATTTATACAGATGTATGATATGTATGAGCATTTATATGTAGATATCGAACGTTTTGTGCGCGGCATGAACTGCATAAAATATGATAGCAATTAATCTTATTTATCACCAGATAGTGGCGCAACTTTCCTGAAAGTGCCCTAAAATTTAGTCGTATTCACCTTCACGCCCGGCTTATTCAGCCTTTTATATATTAAAGTCATAATCCGGTCTTCATATCAACAAAAAATCCACCATTGTCTTCCCTCATGCAGAACGAATGACGCCAAATCAGCTCAATAAATCGAATAACATGGGCGTCGAACGCATTAATTCATACGCGGGTTTGGCGCTGTTATCGCGTAATAATTTTATGGCAGATTTTAAAAGCGGGCAGTAAATAATGCGGGAGATAACAGAGGTGAAAAACCCGGCCACTGATAATAGCCCTGGATCACATATACGCCGCCACAATGATCCACAGAAAAATTTATCGAGTATTTTAAACAAATATGGCGCGCTCAGGCGAATTAAACGCTGCATTTGTCATTTAATTTGGTTTTAGCTGGAACAAAAACACTGGCCAGCTTGGGACCTCTGTGTGTGTGTGCTTTTATTGTTTGGCACTGTGTTTGTTGTCCGCTTGCTGCCCTGAGTCTTTTGTTGCGTGATTTTTTGTTTTGTGTGTGTTTGGGTGTTTTTGTTCGTGTGATTGTTTTCATTTGTTGAGGATGTCTTGGCGGTTCCCTGTGTTCTTGTAACTTGATGGACGGGTTAGTATTCTATATTTGTGGTTTGTTTGTTTGTTAAATCTTTATAACTGATACTATGAGGCTGCCTGCCAGCCTGCCTGCCAGCCTGCCTCCTCGGATTCTTAAATTGTTGGTTTAACTGCACACTTTTTCTTTGCAACAATTTGCATTTTCTCTTGTTGGCTTGTGGTATCTCTTGTTGTAGATAATGCTCGCTGTGTTTGTCAGCCTTCATGTGTTGTGTTCTTTGCACCGTGTGTTTGTTCTTGTTCTTAAAAGTTGCTCTTTAAAGAGAACATTTTTGTAGTACCAAGCTTCAGCTCTTGGGCCCCGTTGTTGGTTCGTATAATACATGCATGAGTTAATGATTCTAATGTTCTAATGATTCAGCCTATGCACCTGTTTTTGGTAGTACTAATAGGCAGGATGAGGACCATAGTACATATACCGACATACAACCCAATTAGAAAGTAGTTAGTTGTAGTACATTTATTATGCACCCCATACCCATCTTGTGGGCGGTAGTGGAAAGGGTTACAGAGGCACATAATGGGCTCAGGGACTGAACCCCACAATTCATTTAGCTAAGGGGAGCCGAGCGGACAGCACGCTGGACTTGTGAACCTTTGGTCCTGGGTTCGTTCCTTTCCCCCCGTCCCATCCTAATACCTTATCCTGACCCCTTCCCAGTGATACATAGTCGTAATAGCTTGACGCTTTCTCCTGATATCTCCCTCTCCTCCCGCCCCCCCCCCATATTGCTTATAAAACCCTCACTGATATTCTGAGCATCAAACAAAAAAAAACAAAGAGGGGGAAAAGGGGCAATATTTCGTGTGTTTGTGAGGGTTATTGAGCGAGTCTTGATTGGAGATGGCATTGATTCCTGCCAGTGGCATGTGTGTGTGTGTTTTTTGGCCCGGTGTCCTTTCATGTTAATCCCTGAGGTACACACGACGCGGTTTGGCGCCAGAAATATTAGGAGGGGTCAGGAGGTATGGCCACACTGGACAGGTCCTCCCTCCCTTCCCCCTTGCAATCTCCCTCTACCTTCCCTCTCCCTTCCCTCTCCCTTCCCTCTCCCTCTACCTCTCCCTCTACCTTCCCTCTCCCTCTACCTTCCCTCTCCCTCCCTTGCAATCTCCCTCTACCTTCCCTCTCCCTCCCTTGCAATCTCCCTCTACCTTCCCTCTCCCTCTACCTTCCCTCTTCCTCTACCTTCCCTCTCCCTCTACCTTCCTTCTCCCTCCCTTGCAATCTCCCTCTACCTTCCCTCTCCCTCTACCTTCCCTCTCCCTCCATCTCTTCTCCCAAGTGTCCCCTCTTTTTCCCCTGTCAACGCCTCTTCATCTCTCTCTCTCTTTCCTCTTCACTTGTGCCTTCTTCCTTCGCTATTACTAACATTGCCCTTTCTAACACATTTGGTGCACCATCATTGTAATGTTTCTGTTGTTTCTGGTGAGGTTAGTTGCCACTGGAAGTGAAAGGGAGAGAAAGAGAGAGGGAGGGAGGGAGAAAGGGAGAGAAAAAGGGAGAGAGGGAGGGAGAGAGAAAGGGGGAGAAAGGGAGGGAAAGAAAAGGGAAGACTAAAGAACAGAAGAGTATTACCATGATTATTGCATACTGTGCCCCCCCCCACACGCACGCACGCACTGGGTGCAGTGCATTAGGCAGTGATGTGGTGGAGGCTGACTCCATACACAGTTTCAAATGTAGATATGATAGAGCCCAGTAGGCTCAGGAACCTGTACACCAGTTGATTGACAGTTGAGAGGCGGGACCAAAGAGCCAGAGCTCAACCCCCGCAAGCACAATTAGGTGAGTACAACTAGGTGAGTACACACACACACACACACACACACACACACACACACACACACACACACACACACACACACACACACACACACACACACACACACACTATTCAAGAAATATAAAAAACATGAATATGGAGATACGTAAAGACTGATAAAGAGACATACGATTACTAAGGATTAAAAGAGTGATGGAATACATTAACTCAATTTTAACAGACAGTACCAAGAAAGCAACAGAAAAAAACAGGAGGTAGTGGAAGAAAACAGAAACAGAGGACAGAAAAGCGAATCGGATACAACAGGTCTGAAACCGATTATATAAACTTTATATAAACTTTATATAAACAGAATTCAAAATAAAAATGGACAATGAAAATGACAGTTTTTACCCTAAATAATGATAGGAAGTTTTGAGTTAGTTAATTCGAATATAAATGCACAACCATTTTAGAATGAATTTTTTATTTTAAAAAATTACAAAAAATATATTAGCTTTGGATGCTTTGCATTTAAAGTCCATAATCAACCAAAGATTGATTAACAACCCCCCCCCCTTTTCCCACAGCGTCACCCCCCCCCTTTCCCAGCGTCACTCCCCCCCTCCCAGCGTCACTCCCCCCCTGTCACCCCTCCTCCCCACCCGTCCCCCTGTCACCCTCACTGTCACCGTGAGCGACAACACCTGCCTTGACGGTCGCCGTGAAATTCTTATACGTTATACATAATACGGAAACACGTCACTGCGGCCATGTATAATGTATAACCCTTCTGGGTGAATACCTTCAGCAGCATGTATACTGTATGCTGCAATGCTTATCCCTTCATAATGCAAAACATGCTCAGTGAATAATGCTTTTAATACACAACCGTTGAATGTTGCATAGTTGAAATGTATTAATGGATTTAGCATTAGAAGGGCAGGGAACTATCAGGGGGAAAGCTATTACGACTATATAGCACTGGGAAGGGGTCAGGATAAGGATTTGGATAACTACGCTGTCGCTTTGCCTAAAGTTCGTTATCCACACCCAATTCTCCTTCGTGTTTGTAATCCACACCCACACCCTCCCTCGTGTTTGTTATCCACACTCACATCCTCCCACGTGTTCGTTATCCACACCCACACCCTCCCACGTGCTCGTTATCCACACCCTCCCACGTGCTCGTTATCCACACCCACACCCTCCCTCGTGTTTGTTATCCACACCCACATCCTCCCACGTGTTCGTTATCCACACATATCCTCCCACGTGTTCGTTATCCACACATATCCTCCCACGTGTTCGTTATCCACACATATCCTCCCACGTCTTCGTTATCCACACATATCCTCCCACGTGTTCGTTATCCACACATATCCTCCCACGTGTTCGTTATCCACACATATCCTCCCACGTCTTCGTTATCCACACATATCCTCCCACGTGTTCGTTATCCACACATATCCTCCCACGTGTTCGTTATCCACACATATCCTCCCACGTGTTCGTTATCCACACATATCCTCCCACGTGTTCGTTATCCACACATATCCTCCCACGTGTTCGTTATCCACACATATCCTCCCACGTGTTCGTTATCCACACATATCCTCCCACGTGTTCGTTATCCACACATATCCTCCCACGTGTTCGTTATCCACACATATCCTCCCACGTGTTCGTTATCCACACATATCCTCCCACGTGTTCGTTATCCACACCCACATCCTCCCACGTGCTCGTTATCCACACCCACATCCTCCCACGTGTCCGTTATCCACACCCACATCCTCCCACGTGTCCGTTATCCACACCCACACCCTCCCACGTGTCCGTTATCCACACCCACACCCTCCCACGTGTCCGTTATCCACACCCACATCCTCCCACGTGCTCGTTATCCACACCCACATCCTCCCACGTGTTCGTTATCCACACCCTCCCACGTGTTCGTTAATTCTACGTGTTTTTACCGTAAATAGTCGCTGGGTGGCATCCAGTACTAAGCTGAACACATTCCCTACGTGAGAACTAGTCTGAACCAGCCGGCCGGCGGGTAGTGTGTTCAAAGTTCACAAGCAGTATTGAACAGCCTTATGCGGGCTTCGGTGATTAATGAACACAGCCACGTGGTCTAGAGATCACAAGATTGTATATTGTTTAAGATTCGCTACTTGGAACAAAAAGTTCCAAGTAGCACGGGCTATGGTGAGCCCGTAGTAGACTTAATAAAGATTGTATGTGTGTGTAGTATACCGGTTTACCGTACAGCCTCGTTAGTTGGGTAGGTCACCGCCAGGGAGGCTCAGAAAACTACACACTATAAGGACCTAGAACATTGTTACAGACCCCTCAGGTAAATTCAGGTAAATACCACCATGTGACAGTCACTAATCATAACACTTAATAATAACTTACTTTCTTACCAGGAACCAATTCGCTAGTTAGACGTCTAAGATTGAGTCGTTAGTTCCCTTCGGGAATGTTATTAGACAGATAAGGCTGATTGCAACCAATTTTGAGATTGATTTCGAGTGCAACCTGATAGCAAGTTAGTGAATTAAATCATCGTTAATGCTAGTGAATTTTCTAAACAAATAAAAATATTAACAGAAAGGAAATGGTTAATACATTCAGCTAGATATTCTCAGCAGACAAAATAATTAACTGTGGACTATGAATACAAAGCAGAGAGGAATACCTTTGTCACTTTGTGTAATATGACACTCTTTTTGTTGACCAGACCACACACTAGAAGGTGAAGGGACGACGACGTTTCGGTCCGTCCTGGACCATTCTCAAGTCCATTGTGACACTTTGTTCACTCACTACACACTTTTTTGTTCCATGGTAGTGATATTTTCTGATCGTTTATAACTGTAATATATAGAAAAGGGTTATTATTCACCCATTCACACTTTGTTTTGACCTTTGCTTAAGACAGCTTAGTGAAGACATCTTAGCTAGACTCGTGAGTCAGGTCTGTGATACATTGTTTCACAGGTCTGCAGCCTTGGGGTACCTTGAGGTGCCCTGGAGTACCTTGAGGAGCCTTGGAGTACCTTAAAGACGTCTTCTCTAGTCTAAGACAACGGTCAAATCAGAGTCTGAGTGAATAACAGCCCAGTTCCCCTAATGGGTCACTTGATCGTTTGATTGACGTGGCCGCTAACACCACTTTCTCCAAGGGCCTCGTTATCTTGTTCTCTAAACTATTTTGAAAATGTTCACGTTTTTGTCTCGAGGACACAGTTCTTCAGAAAAAATTTATCTTGTTCTTTAAGAATTAACTACTTCAGAATGTCAACACAGATAGGGCTGTGTTACAAGAAGGGGGACAAGAGACTCGTAAGGGGAACAGAACTAAGGGGGAACAAGACATACGAAGGAACAGAACTAAGGGGGGAACAAGACATACGAAGGAACAGAACTAAGGGGGAACAAGACATGGGAAGGAACAGAACTAAGGGGGAACAAGACATACGAAGGAACAGAACTAAGGGGGGAACAAGACATACGAAGGAACAGAACTAAGGGGGAACAAGACATGGGAAGGAACAGAACTAAAGGGGAACAAGACATACGAAGGAACAGAACTAAGGGGGAACAAAATATACAAAGGAACAGAACTAAGGGGAACAAGACATACGAAGGAACAGAACTAAGGGGTAACAAGACATACAAAGGAACAGAACTAAGGGGGAACAAGACATATGAAGGAACAGAACTAAGGGGGAACAAGACATACGAAGGAACAGAACTAAGGGGGAGGAACAAGACTGGGAAAGAACAGAACTAGGGGGGAGGGATAAGACATGAGAAGGAACAGAACAAGGGGGACACAAATGGAAATTAAGAACTCACATGAGTCTGAATAACGTCAAAAGGATTTTTTTTTTTTGAAGTCAAGGAATACCTACTCATTACGGATTTATTTGTGACCAATTACGTTGTTCTTAATGCGTCGTTTTTGTTACGTTACTTGCGATAACGTGGACTACGCGACCTAATAGTTAAGAGAATGGGTTGGCAATATATATATATATATATATATATATATATATATATATATATATATATATATATATATATATATATATATATATATATATATACGACTTATAGGGTCAGTTGTTGTCTTAAGACAATATTGATGGCTCAAAATGATGAGTTGATTTGCTTACATGTACACCTATGCATATTCGTGTACACATATGCATGTTTGTGTACACACACACATACACACACACACACTTTTGTACTCACCTAGTTGTGCTTGCGGGGGTTGAGCTCTGGCTCTTTAGTCCCGCCTCTCAACTGTCAATCAACTGGTGTACAGGTTCCTGAGCCTACTGGGCTCTATCATATCAACATTTGAAACTGTGTATGGAGTCAGCCTCCACCACATCACTGCCTAATGCATTTCACCTGTTAACTACTCTGACACTGAAAAAGTTCTTTCTAACATCCCTGTGGCTCATGTGGGTACTCAGTTTCCACCTGTGTCCCCTTGTTCGCGTACCACCAGTGTTGAATAGTTTATTAATGTGTGTGTGTGTGATTGACAGTTGAGAGGCGGGGCGAAAGAGCCAGAGCTCAACCCCCGCAAGCACAACTACGTGAATATATACACATGTACGTTCATCTCGGTGTATATGTATACGCACAAACTGCAGGAATGTGGTTCTCCAAGAAAAATACTTCCTCTCACTTCCCTCTTGTACCCCCTAACTCCCCCATTCCCTCATACCCCCTCATTCTTTTCTTGCCTGTTCCCTCTCCCCTTCCTTCCACCCTTCCATCACCCCACAATTCCGCTCCTACTCACGCCTTACGGGAGATGTAGTGGTGGGCGGAGGCTGCCAGCTCCGCACTTCACGCTGGGACGAGTCTGCAGCCAGTGTCCTCATCTTTGGGAATGACTAAAAAGTGTAATTTATCTATTGCAGTTGGAAGAGGCAAGAGACACTTGGCTGTGTGTGTGTGTGTGTGTGTGTGTGTGTGTGTGTGTGTGTGTGTGTGTGTGTGTGTGTGTGTGTGTTTGTGTGTTTGTGTGTGTGTACTCACCTAGTTGTGCCTGCAGGATCGAGCATTGACTCTTGGATCCCGTCTTTCGAGCATCGGTTGTTTACAGTAATGACTCCGGTCCTATTTCCCTATCATACCTGGTGTGTGTGAGTGCGTGCGTGCGTGCGTGCGTGCGTGTGTGTGTGTGTGTGTGTGTGTGTGTGTGTGTGTGTGTGTGTGTGTGTGTGTGTGTACTCACCTAGTTGTGTTTGCGGGGGTTGAGCTCTGGCTCTTTGGTCCCGCCTCTCAACCGTCAATCAACAGGTGTACAGATTCCTGAGCCTATCGGGCTCTGTCATATCTACACTTGAAACTGTGTATGGAGTCAGCCTCCACCACATCACCCCCTAATGCATTCCATTTGTGTGTGTGTGTGTGTGTGTGTGTGTACTCACCTAGTTGTGGTTGCGGGGTTGAGCTCTGGCTCTTTGGTCCCGCCTCTCAACTGTCAATCAACTGATGTACAGATTCCTGAGCCTACTGGGCTCTGTCATACCTAAGTTTGCCCTTTGTGTGTGGGTGTGTGTGTGTGTACTCACAGTTGTGTGTGTGTGCACGCGCGTGCACTTGTGCTCGTTGTGCTTGCAAGGTTAATCACTTGCTCTTAACTTGCCTTTGGGCCATTAGTAGTTGAAAGCAGTAACTCTTTCATTCGTTTTTGTCACCATATTTACATTTAAAAGTGTTTGTTTCGAACTGATTTCGACAACTTCCTTGTCTTAGCGTGTTCCCCACTCATATTCAACTCTTAAGACTGAAAAAAGTTCTTTTTAACATTCCTGTGACTCGTCTGTGTTTGCAGTTTTCACTCGTGTCTCTTCGTTCTACTGTTCCTTAATTTGAACATTGCTTCCATAAGTACTAGTATTTTGTACGTTGTTATCATGTCTGCCCTTTTGATTTATTCCTTTAGTGTAGTGGGGTCCAAACCCTCAGTCTTCATAGCTCAGTCCTCTTAGTTCAGGAACGAGTCTTGTATATATTTATTGACATTAGAAATAACTTTTTCAGTGCCAGAGTAGTTAACAGATGGTATGCACTAGGAAGTGATGTGGTGGAGGCTGACTCCACACACAGTTTCAAGTGTAGATATGATAGAGCCCAGTAGGCTCAGGAACCTGTACACCAGTTGATTGACAGTTGAGAGGCGGGACCAAAGAGCCACAGCTCAACCCCCGCAAACTCAACTAGGTGAGTGTATACACACACACACACACACACACACACACACACACACACACACACACACACACACACACACACACACACACACACACGAGGTCCAGACAAAAGTGAACCAGATTACCTTGACTGCCAAACACATGAAAGAATAATCGTCCTTAAGTCTTCTGCGCCACCACCTTACTCATTCCTCATTTACCGGCTCACTCCTCATCTCTCTCTCCCCCTCATGCCTCACTACTGTTGTTGTTAAAGATTTAGCTACTCAGGACGAAGTGTCCATGTAGCACGGGCTATGGTGAGCCCGTAACACTACTCCTATTTTTCCCTTACTATGCTACCTCCTGTCTTTCCTGGATTACCTCTCATTGCATTCCTCTCAGCGTGAAATCTTTCTTCCTTGCCTCCTTCCCCGTCCCTTTACCATCCCCTCTCTATCCCCTCACTCCTCACCAACCATCTATCCCCTACTGCTCGCCCCTCACCATCTATCCCACTACCTATTCTCGCTATTCTATTTTTCATCCGCTCCTCTCCCTTCACCAGACGGCCAGGGTCTCTTCCCCCTCACCATCGTTATCTTCCTGTTATCAGCCCTTCTTTTTCCCCTCTACAGTCCTTAGTGCCCTTAGAAGGTGCCCCTACTCCTCCCCCCATCCCCCCCTCACTCTCCTCCCCCATCACCTCTTTTAGAAGAGGAATGGAGAAAGCACCAAGCCATTACGACTATATAGCACTGGGAAGGGGTCAGGATAAGGATTTGGGATGGGACGGGGGGAAAGGAATGGTGCCCAACCACTAGTGGACGGTCGGGGACTGAACGCCGACCTGCATGAAGCAAGACCGTTGCTCTACCGTCCATCCCCAAGTCTTTTAGAAGAACAATAGAACATAAGAACAAGTGCAGCTAACATTTATATCCACCAACTTGTTCGTGTGTGTGTGTGTGTGTGTGTGTGTGTGTGTGTGTGTGTGTGTGTGTGTGTGTGTGTCCTTCGCTTGAAACAATTCAGTGATCCCCTTTATGTTAACCGATAATTTATTTAATGTATAACCTGTTTGTATAACCTATCTATCTGGTGCATCTGGAGCTTGTCCATTTCATAATACAGAGACTAGAAACGAACTATGTAATCTAGATTAGGTCAGACAAGAGCATGGTAGTGGTATATAATCTAGATTAGGCCAGACAAGAGCATGGTAGCGCTATGTAATCTAGATTAGGCCAGACAAGAGCATGGTAGCGCTATATAATCTAGATTAGGCCAGACAAGAGCATGGTAGTGCTATATAATCTAGATTAGGCCAGACAAGAGCATGGTAGCGCTATATAATCTAGATTAGGCCTAACAAGAGCTTGGTAGCGCTGAAGAAAATCGTAAGATGTCATTGCTAATTATTTGTATATTTTATGTCATCTATGTTCTTTATTTCAATCTTTATTCATTTATTTCTTGGCTTAACATTCGTGGAAATCATAATTTTCTGACCTCTTTTTCACATTCAGATTTGGCAGTTTCAGCATTATATATGTAGCTAGTCTGCCTGTCCCCGTAACTAGGTCTCTACAGCACCCTCCCCCCTTACCAGTCCTTACCAGTCCCCCCCCTCCCTTACACCCCTTCCTCAGCAGCCCTCCACGCCCCCTTCTCAGCAACCCTCCACGCCCCCTTCCTCAGCAACCCTCCACGCCCCCTTCCTCAGCAGCCCTCCACGCCCCCTTCCTCAGCAGCCCTCCAGGCCCCCTTCCTCAGCAGCCCTCCAGGCCCCCTTCCTCAGCAGCCCTACACGACCCCTTCCTCAGCAGCCCTCCACGCCCCCTTCCTCAGCAGCCCTCCAGGCCCCCTTCCTCAGCAGCCCTCCAGGCCCCCTTCCTCAGCAGCCCTCCAGGCCCCCTTCCTCAGCAGCCCTCCACGCCCCCTTCCTCAGCAGCCCTCCACGCCCCCTTCCTCAGCAACCCTCCACGCCCCCTTCCTCAGCAGCCCTCCACGCCCCCTTCCTCAGCCCTCCAGGCCCCCTTCCTCAGCAGCCCTCCACGCCCCCTTCTCAGCAGCCCTCCACGCCCCCTTCCTCAGCAGCCCTCCACGCCCCCTTCCTCAGCCCTCCAGGCCCCCTTCCTCCTCAGCCCTCCACGCCCCCAAGGGCCCGCGTCTAGCCGCCGGCCACGACGCCAGGGCGCGGGGCTCTGCTATGCAATATAGCGGACCTTTATAACCTTCATAATTCTGGTGAGTTTTGTCCATCCTTAACTGCAACCCATTTTTACCATAACTGCAACCAAGCTTGCTCAAATATTGCTTCAGCTGCATTCTATTACCATGGTTTAATTGCTTGGATGGAAGGATCCTCCGCAGTTTATGGGAGGCATTGTACCGCCCTTAACAATGGTGGTGTGTTGGTGGTTGTGGTGGGGGTGGGGTGTGGTGGGGGTGTAGTGGGGGTGGGGTGTAGTTGGGGTGGTGTGTTGGTGGGGGTGGGGTGTAGTGGGGGTGGGGTGTAGTGGGGGTGGGGTGTGGTGGGGGTGTAGTGGGGTGTGGTGGGGGTGTAGTGGGGTGTGGTGGGGGTGGGGTGTGGTGGGGGTGGTGGTGGGATGGGGGTGGGGGTGGGGTGTAGTGGGGGTGGTGTGTTGGTGGTTGTGGGGTGGGGGGGGGTTTTAGTGAGGATGGTGGGGTGTGTTGGTGGTTGTGGTGGTGGGGGCGTTGGTTAACGGTGTTACATTGTGTATAGCGGTGTTACATTGTGTATAGCGGTGTTACATTGTGTATAGCGGTGTTACATTGTGCATAGCGGTGTTACATTGTGCATAACGGTGTTACATTGTGTATAGCGGTGTTACATTGTGTATAGCGGTGTTACATTGTGCATAGCGGTGTTACATTGTGCATAACGGTGTTACATTGTGTATAGCGGTGTTACATTGTGTATAGCGGTGTTACATTGTGCATAGCGGTGTTACATTGTGCATAACGGTGTTACATTGTGTATAGCGGTGTTACATTGTGCATAACGGTGTTACATTGTGTATAGCGGTGTTACATTGTGCATAACGGTGTTACATTGTGCATAACGGTGTTACATTGTGCATAGCGGTGTTACATTGTGCATAACGGTGTTACATTGTGTATAGCGGTGTTACATTGTGTATAGCGGTGTTACATTGTGCATAACGGTGTTACATTGTGTATAGCGGTGTTACATTGTGCATAACGGTGTTACATTGTGTATAGCGGTGTTACATTATGCATAACGGTGTTACATTGTGTATAACGGTGTTACATTGTGTATAGCGGTGTTACATTGTGCATAACGGTGTTACATTGTGTATAGCGGTGTTACATTGTGTATAGCGGTGTTACATTGTGCATAGCGGTGTTACATTGTGCATAACGGTGTTACATTGTGTATAGCGGTGTTACATTGTGCATAACGGTGTTACATTGTGTATAGCGGTGTTACATTGTGCATAGCGGTGTTACATTGTGAATAACGGTGTTACATTGTGAATAACGGTGTTACATTGTGCATAACGGTGTTACATTGTGTATAACGGTGTTACATTGTATATAGCGGTGTTACATTGTGCATAACGGTGTTACATTGTGTATAGCGGTGTTACATTGTGTATAGCGGTGTTACATTGTGCATAGCGGTGTTACATTGTGCATAACGGTGTTACATTGTGTATAGCGGTGTTACATTGTGTATAGCGGTGTTACATTGTGCATAGCGGTGTTACATTGTGAATAACGGTGTTACATTGTGAATAACGGTGTTACATTGTGAATAACGGTGTTACATTGTGAATAACGGTGTTACATTGTGTATAGCGGTGTTAAATACCGTTAACTGTACTTAAAAAATTGTATTTATACAATTTTACAATATATACAGTATACACCAGTATAAATTGTATTTATACTGAGTGTATATTGTATATATTGTCGCTGTTATACCGAGTGTGTCGCTGTTATACCGAGTGTGTCGCTGTTATACCGAGTGTGTTGCTGTTATACCGAGTGTGTCGCTGTTATACACCTCTATCTTGGACGCAACACCGCTGTCTTGCTTATAATATCGTTATCTTGCTTATAATATCGTTATCTTGCTTATAATATCGTTATCTTGCTTATAATATCGTTATCTTGCTTATATCATCCTTGTCTTGCCTGTATCATCGCTGTCTTGCCTGTATCATCGCTGTCTTGCTTATATCATCCTTGCCTTGCTTATATCATCCTTGTCTTAATACTCTCATTACATTGTAGATAAGATAATTGGCTTGTCTTCATCTTGCAATACTGTTCTTGTCTTGAAGGAATGATAATTGTCTTGGGAGATAACGAGGTGGTTCATGGTTACCCAAACCATTGTTTTCTCTCCTACGTCGGTTCAACCGGTTTTTTGGAGGGTTATTCAAGGTGTTCCCTGCAGTGATCCTGGTATAATTAACCTATTATAATAATTAATAATTAATTAGAATTAAACCTGCTATAATTGATTGTTCCTCTCATCAACTATATTGCCAAAGCCATTCTGGCCTCTTAGAAATGTTTCAGACGGAAACTTGTAAACATTTTGTGCATTCTTGATGGTGACATATTCTTGATGGTGACATATTCTTGATGGTGACATATTCTTGATGGTGACATATTCTTGATGGTGACATATTCTTGATGGTGACATATTCTTGATGGTGACATATTCTTGGTGGTGACATATTCTTGATGGTGACATATTCTTGAGCTGACATATTCTTGATGGTGACATATTCTTGATGGTGACATATTCTTGATGGTGACATATTCTTGATGGTGACATATTCTTGATGGTGACATATTCTTGATGGTGACATATTCTTGATCTGACATATTCTTGATCTGACATATTTTTGACGTGACATATTTTTGATGGTGACATATTCTTGACGTGACATATTTTTGACGTGACATATTCTTGACGTGACATATTCAAGAAAGTTTTTGTATATATCTGTGTTAACTATATTCGTATTTCCAGCTATAGGGTCATGTGTGCTCTCTCTATACGACTTAAGAGAGTGCAATCTTAACTCGTATCTTAGAAAGTGATTCTTATAGGTAGAGATTATTCTCCTTGTTCTTAGTGGGTTGGCCTGACAGCTGAGTGGTCAGCGCTCGGGATTCGTAATCCTGAGGTTCCGGGTTCGATCCCCGGTTGAGGCGAAAACAAATAGGCAGTTTCTTTCACCCTGATGGGCCTGTTCGCCTAGCAGTAAATAGGTACCTGGGAGTTAGACAGCTGCTTCGGGCTGCTTCCTGGAGATGTGTAACAAAATGGAGGCCTGGTCGAGGATCGGGCCGCGGAGACGCTAAGCCCTGAAATAACCTCAAGATAACCTCAGTATAGCTTTAAGTATATGAGTAAAAGATAACTCTTAAACACATTATCTCCTGACGCTATTGGCTTGATGTAATCCCATATTGTCTTATATTAAACGTTGCCCCTTTGGAAATTGCTAAAGTTTTCTTGATTGTCTTACAGGTGACCCCTTGTTTAGTCGTTGCCTTCTTGGCCCGCTTTCCCTTGTCTTCGTTATCTCTTTGTTTATGTTGATTATATCGGATTATAGGTTTTTTCTTCCTTGAGAGTGAGGAGATGGTGGTGGGCTCGCTTTTAGTTTGAATATATGTTACTTGTAGCTTAGTGTTGAGGAAGATCTTGGTATATATTGTGTTGTGCAGTACTCTATCTTGCTCTCTCCTCTGTCTCTCTCTCTCTCTGTCTGTCTGTCTGTCTCTCTCTATGTCTGTCTCTCTCTCTCTCTCTCGCTCTCTCTGTCTGTCTGTCTCTCTGTCTGTCTCTCTCTCTCTCTCTGTCTCTATGTCTGTCTCTCTCTCTGTCTCTCTCTCTGTCTCTCTCTCTCTCTCTCTCTCTCTCTCTCTCTCTCTCTCTCTCTCTCTCTCTCTCTCTCTCTCTCTCTCTCTCTCTCTCTCTCTCTCTCTCTCTCTGTCTCTCTCTCTCTCTCTCTCTCTCTCTCTCTCTCTCTCTCTCTCTCTCTCTCTCTCTCTCTCTCTCTCTCTCTCTCTCTCTCTCTCTCTCTCTCTCTCTCTCTCTCTCTCCCCCCCCCCACCCCCCCCCCACACACCCACCAATAGTTGTTAATCTCCCCTTAGATCGAAGCCACAGAGTTACAATCGCACGTAACTGTGGGCATCAAGAGCAACGTTGATCAGCCACGTGAAGTGGTGAAGGGGGGGGGGAGGTATTGTGATCTTTCCATTGGTAGACATGCGTTGATGAGTTGATCTTCGTAACACATAGACCGTGGGGTCAGTTTATCAAGGTGTCTGAAAATTGAACGCCTTTCCAAGCCTCGGGTTCATCTTTCATTGCATCTTGGCTGTGACTTCGATGCTGGTTAGTTGGCTAAGTCTTCGATGTTTGATCTTTGTCGTGACTTCGATGCGGGTTCTTGGCCGTGACTTCGATGCTGGTTCTTGGCCGTGACTTCGATGCGGGTTGTTTGTCGTGACTTCGATGCTGGTTCTTGGCTGTGACTTCGATGCGGATTCTTTGTCGTGACTTCGATGCTGGTTCTTGGCTGTGTCTTCGATGCGGGTTCTTGGCTGTGTCTTCGATGCGGGTTCTTGGCTGTGTCTTCGATGCTGGTTCTTGGCTGTGTCTTCGATGCGGGTTCTTGGCTGTGTCTTCGATGCGGGTTCTTGCCCGTGACTTCAATGCTGGTTCTTGGCTGTGACTTCGATGTTGGTTCTTACAGGTTCTCTTCCAGCCGCTTTAACTGTTCTCAATAATTTGCCTCCTCTCTTCCCACTCTCTGTCCAGCCTCCTCCCTCCCCTCCTACGCGGACTCCCCTCTCTCGACGCTATTTTTTGCCTTCTTCCCCTCTGTTCCTACCGACTTACCCCTCGGACAAACATTCTCTTGACTTCCAAGCATGACCAGCATTCCACTTTACCTTCTTCGAACTACCACTTGCTCATGTGCCCATCAGCTCTGCCCCCTTTACCTTAACAACCCCCTAAATATCCCCCCCTATCCCCCGGTAACCCTAAGCCCCCCCCCCTTCATTATGCCACGCGCGGTAAACATTGGCTGCATAAACCTGTTTGGGTCAGGGCTGTAGCAAACACGTCCTCCGTGGAATAATTTCATCAGACTTCTAATAAACAAATGTCCAGCAGGGAGGGAGCTGAGGAGGCTATGCATGGGAATCTGGCACTTATGGCCGTCTGCCTCAAGGGGTCTTATTTCCCCGGCACTTGGTGGCAGCTTTCCCTGGCTGCGTTGCAGATGAAGAATGTGCAAACATTTCTCCCTTGGTCTGTCTGCCTTCGTAATGGATCAACAGGGTAAAAAAGGCTAAAAATAAAATGGGGTTATGAGGGGCTGGGTTTGTCGAATGGTTTCTCCCCATTTGCCCCAAGTAATGGTGCTATCTTGAGTCTCTTGATAGCGAATGTATGCAATTGCAAGGATAACGGAGTGTTCTTTTTTTGCTTTTAGGTTTAAAGTTGGTTGTTTAAACTTCTGATCAAGTGTTTAACCCTCTGGATGATCCGATACATTCTTCAATAGCAATTTTGTGATCGAACTGCGAGGATGGGAGCCGGTCGGCCGAGCGGACAGCACGCTGGACTTGTGATCCTGTGGTCCTGGGTTCGATCCCAGGCGCCGGCGAGAAACATTGGGCAGAGTTTCTTTCACCCTATGCCCCTGTTACCTAGCAGTAAAATAGGTACCTGGGTGTTAGTCAGCTATCACGGGCTGCTTCCTGGGGGTGGAGGCCTGGTCGAGGACCGGGCCGCGGGGACACTAAAAGCCCCGAAATCATCTCAAGATAACCTCAAGATATGTACACAGTGGTCCAGCACGAGGGAGCACTGAAACAAATCCACAAGGGCCGTGACGAGGATTCGAACTTACGTCTGTGTGCATCCCAGACACTGCCTTAATCGACTGAGCTACGACATGGTCAAAAGAGTTGAAACGGAAGTTCTACTGAACTTAGTGGATCCTGCAGCCTCTCCGAGACACAAGCCAGGGTTTTACACAACTCCCCCCTGCACTCGAGCTATTTGTTCATTGATGCATCACGTTATTGTGATTTGTGTGTGTAAGGGAGCAACTAGTTAGTGTTTAGGCATGAACGAGTCAAAACAGGCAAGACTAATGAACAAATCCACCAGGGCCGTGAGGAGGATTCGAACCTACGTCCGAGAGGATCCCAGACGCTGCCTTAATCGAACCCTCATCACGGGCCTTGTGGATTTGCTCACTTGATGCATCACGCTATTGTGTCAGGCAAGACTATTTCCCCCTATTTTGGTGCTCACACCAACCCGTTCACCTGAACGTTACCAACGTCTCTAAACTGATGTACTAAATCGCCCGATTCTAACCAAACTAAATAGAACTAAGATAATTTTGTGAGACACTGTGATATTTAGCACGCTAGTTTTTAGCCGTATGAGCATTTATACACGAGAATACATTTATACATGAGAATACATTTATACAGGTTGTATGCTTTGAGCCCTTGTCAGGAAATGGTTAAACTTTGCGTTTGTCTTGCGTCCAAGACAACGTCGTTGCGTCCTAGACAGCGTCGTTGCGTCCCAGACTTCGTCGATTCGTCCAAGACAGCGTCGATTCGTCCAAGACAGCGACGTTGCGTCCACGACAGCGTCGTTGCGTCCAACCTTGCGTCACTGCGGTATCACAAAATCTCGGGCTTTTTGTCCACAAAGAGAAAAAATCAGTTCCATAATGCAGGAAAAAAAACTTCTTGAATATAGTGAATCGATTTTGTAATTAGATTTTTGTTACAAAATTATTCACCATTTTTTTTTTACTGTAACTCACTGTTTTCCTCTTCAATGGGTAGATTTTTGTGTTGGTTTGTTTAACAAATGTGATGAGTAATGGCAGTGTGTCACTTTGGATAGTGTGTGTCACTTTGGATAGTGTGTGTCACTTTGTATAGTGTGTGTCACTTTGGATAGTGTGTGTCACTTTGGTCAGTGTGTCACTTTGGGCAATACTCATGCTTACAGACCTCTTTTAGTATGTCCTTCGACCCCTTATAAAACAGCATAGGCAGGCGATGAGTCACAATAACGTGGCTAAAGTATGTTGACCAGACCACACACTAAAAGGTGAAGGGACGACGACGTTTCGGTCCGTCCTGGACCATTCTCAAGTCGATTGTGTGAATCGACTTGAGAATGGTCCAATCGACTTGAGAATGGTCCAGGACGGACCGAAACGTCGTCGTCCCTTCACCTTCTAGTGTGTGGTCTGGTCAACAAAACAGCATAGTTTCAGCCCTGTAGTGAAGCCTGTCTAGCGTCCATATATCTACACGTCGCTCTGTCGACGTCGCTCTGTCGACTGAAACCTCTGTCTAACGTCCTCATAACTGTCCGTCTCTTTCGCTACAAGCTACGAAACGTTGCTTCACGCGGTGCTTTAAATGAAACGAATACGAAAGAAAAACCCTTGTCCCCAAACGCCCACAAACTTGTAAGACACGTTATCAAACGAAATAAAACGCGTCGCAAGACAGCGTTTCGAGTGCTCGAAACGAAGCAGGAAAAGAAGAAATGTGTATAGAATTCGTTTCCTGTGCAGACGAGGAGTCACAATAACGTGGCTGAAATATGTTGACCAGACCACACATTAGAAAGTGAAGGGACGACGACGATTCGGTCCGTCCTGGACCATTCTCAAGTCGATTGGACCATTCTCAAGTCGATTGGACCATTCTCAAGTCGATTGGACCATTCTCAAGTCGATTGGGCCATTCTCAAGTCGATTGGGCCATTCTCAAGTCGATTGGGCCATTCTCAAGTCGATTGGGCCATTCTCAAGTCAATTGGGCCATTCTGAAGTCGATTGGGCCATTCTGAAGTCGAATGGGCCATTCTCAAGTCGATTGGGCCATTCTGAAGTCGATTGGGCCATTCTGAAGTCGATTGGGCCATTCTCAAGTCGATTGGGCCATTCTCAAGTCGATTCACACAATCGACTGTACAATGGTCCAGGACGGACCGAAACGTCGTCATCCCTTCACTTTCTAGTGTTTGGTCTGGTCAACAATTCGTTTCCTCGTATAATGTGTTTTAAAAACGGTTCTAAAAAGCATTTTTTGTGTTGTTTCTTGGAGAGGGGGGGGGGGGGAAGGAGGAGGAGGTTAAGGAAAATCAAAGTTTCAGACGAAGGTGACATCTCAAGATGAAGGAACATGACAATGTCTAGCTAGCGAGGTTGAAAACATTATCTCAGATTTTTCTTCCTTCGCTCTCATCTTGTATATCGTTAATAATTAATAACTTTGCGAGCACGTGAGGTGTGGTTGAGGCAAGATGGTGGTTGTGTGGTGGTGGAGATGGTTGTGTGGTGAGGGAGGGTGATAGTGTGGTGGGGGAGATGGTTGTGTGGTGAGGGAGGGTGGTTGTGTGGTGGGGAAGGTGATTGTATTCACCTAGTTGTACTTGCGGGGGTTGAGCTTTGCTCTTTCGGCCCGCCTCTCAACTGTCAATCAACTGTTTACTAACTACTATTTTTTTTCTTAACACACCACACACACACACCAGGAAGCAGGCCGTGACAGCTGACTAACTCCCAGGTACTTATTTACTGCTAGGTAACAGGGGCATTCAGGGTGAAAGAAACTTTCCCCATTTGTTTCTGCCTCGTGCGGGAATCGAACCCGCGCCACAGAATTAAGAGTCCTGCGCGCTATCCACCAGGCTACGAGGCCCCTAAATTGTGTGGTGATTGTGTGGTGGGGGGAGGGTGATTGCGTGGTAGGGAGGGTGATTGTGTAAAATATTACACACGCCATTCTTAAGAACACTCTCCATATCATCTTTTTGCATCTATCATCTTGTATTCCCCCTCCCTGTTTACTTTTGACCCTACTCAATATATATTTTTTTTTTTTTTTTTTTTTTTTTTTTTTTTTTTTTTTTTTTGAGATATATACAAGAGTTGTTACATTGTTGTACAGCCACTAGTACGCGTAGCGTTTCGGGCAAGTCCTTAATCCTATGGTCCCTGGAATACGATCCCCTGCCGCGAAGAATCGTTTTTTCATCCAAGTACACATTTTACTGTTGCGTTAAACAGAGGCTACAGTTAAGGAATTGCGCCCAGTAAATCCTCCCCGGCCAGGATACGAACCCATGACAGCGCTCGCGGAACGCCAGGCGAGTGTCTTACCACTACACCACGGAGACTGGAACGGAGATATCGTTCCATCTCTCTCTGTTCAACCTTTCACTCTGATCCACCTGTCTCGAACTCATTCACACTATTTATCACTCTTACCCTGCACTCAAGCTCCTTCAAGACCGGTCACTCCCT
>NC_091222.1:26957362-26992362 GCF_040958095.1 Procambarus clarkii | reverse complement strand
CTGCCCCCAGGAAGTGCTCACTATCACGGTGAGTGCCACTCACCATCATGCTGGCACTCACCCCTGTCAAAAGTGCCAACTCAACACAGTCAACTTTTAACAAGCAAATAGGACCATTTATTCACGCAAAGACTGTGCCATTCATCAATGTAGAACGCAGACAGGGCCATTCATCCATTCAAACATGAACATTCATCCACTTACGCAGGTCTGTTCATCCACAGTGTTATTCATCTATGCAGAGACATTGACTTGAACAAGGCCATTCATACATAAGTTCATTCATCCACGCAAACAGAACCGATCATTCACTCAAGGCTATTCATTCATAGAAACTGAGGACTCTCATCCTGGGACAAAAGTCCATTCATCCACACATGGACATTCATCCACAAACTGGTTCATCCACACATGGACATTCATCCACAAACTGGTTCATCCACACACACACACACACACACACACACAGCTCCATTCACCCATAGACACAGTTCCTGTTTACATAATAAATTGTCATCTACACTTCAGTGGAAATAAACGTACCTTTTACCAGGGGTCTGGAAGACTCGAACCGCGGCCCCCATATGTGCGAGGCCAGTCTGTGTTACATACAGTGTTCTTTACACACTTGACGCTGTGTAAACACTGTCCGCCCGACCCACATTCCAAGCAACATTGTTCCGTAATTGTTCCTTTTTCACCTGCCAGCGTTTCAAAAGCATTGTCTCACGTGCTTGGAGAGTGCCATTCTATTGAAGATAGTGCCACGCCATCATGGCCCACCTAACCACTTGGGGTGGACGGTAGAGCGACGGTCTGGCTTCATGCAGGTCGGCGTTCAATCCCCGACCGTTCATAAGTGGTTGGGCACCATTCCTATCCCACCGTCCCATTCCAAATCCTGACCCCTTCCCAGTGCTATATAGTCGTAATGGCTTGGCGCTTTCCCCCTGATAATTCCCTCCCTTCCTCATATTATTTAATTTATTTAATGTCTTCTGATTAAACTCTGGAGTCATTATAATGGGATCTTGTACCGTGTCGGATTGCTTGCACTTGTAAACAAAATCCCAGGTGGTGTAGTGGTAGCACATTATCCCGCGCCTTGCCAAGGATTTGGACTGGGTTCGAGTCCTGGCCAAGGATGATTGGGCGCCATTTCTTTAAAATCATTGCCTCTGTTCTCCCAGCCGTAATTGGGCACTTGGTTGTTAAGCGATTAGCGGGTTGTGTTCCAGGGAAAACTAGTAGGGTAAGGCTTACCATGAGCTATGGGAAGGGAAAGCTCTCAGCCTGCTAACAGGAGTCAGCAGTCGTCTGCTCCTGTACCCTCCTGTGTGTAAAACTAGTAGGGTAAGGCTTACCATGAGCTATGGGAAGGGAAAGCTCTCAGCCTGTTAACAGGAGTCAGCAGTCGTCTGCTCCTGTACCCTCCTGTGTGTAAAACTAGTAGGGTAAGGCTTACCATGAGCTATGGAAAGGGAAAGCTCTCAGCCTGCTAACAGGAGTCAGCAGTCGTCTGCTCCTGTACCCTCCTATGTGTAAAACTAGTAGGGTAAGGCTTACCATGAGCTATGGAAAGGGAAAGCTCTCAGTCTGTTAACAGGAGTCAGCAGTCGTCTGCTCCTGTACCCTCCTGTGTGTAAAACTAGTAGGGTAAGGCTTACCATGAGCTATGGGAAGGGAAAGCTCTCGGCCAGCTAACAGGAGTCAGCAGTCGTCTGCTCCTGTACCCTCCTGTGTGTAAAACTAGTAGGGTAAGGCTTACCATGAGCTATGGGAAGGGAAAGCTCTCGGCCAGCTAACAGGAGTCAGCAGTCGTCTGCTCCTGTACCCTCCTGTGTGTAAAGCTAGTAGGGTAAGGCTTACCATGAGCTATGGGAAGGGAAAGCTCTCGGCCAGCTAACAGGAGTCAGCAGTCGTCTGCTCCTGTACCATCCTGTATAAAGGAAAATAAAAGTTTTGTAATTTGCAGTTCGGAAATTTTATCTTGAAAAACTCGCGATATTTCGTAATTTATTTTTCCACGCTTGTATTGTATCCTGATTGTTGCTACATCGTATATCTTTATCAGTGATTGTATTCAAGGATCTTGATTTGGATAGAATCATTCAGGGATGGAGGGCGAATAGATTGTCCTTGGTGCATAGTCTTGGCGAAGAATAGAATATAGTCTATCCAACTTTTAAGCAAAAACAAACCTTGTGTTGCCACAGAGCTAAATCCCTGCCGGTTTGTCTTCTGTTTCAAAATGGAGCCGAGATGGTAAATTAAACCGAAAAATAATGAAATGAAACGCTGAAGAACGCTCCATTGTTGGCTGAAAAGTCATATTATGACATATTATTACGTATTATGACATTTTATGCAACACTGCAACACTTCTTGCAGTGTTTTCAGAGTGTATCGCTCACACAGTGTTGCTCAGGCGACTTCCATCCAGAATACAGTCCTGCAGCAAAATACATTTGTGTTGTATTGCTGTAGTTTAAACTGCCCAAGTGGTCTCGTTCTACGCCCCCCCCCACCCCCGAGGTGTATTTATACAGAATACATGCTGGTTTACTGTATCCCAGTATAGTATGCGTCTCGGTACAGTGTATGTATACCGCTGTAGTGTGTGTACCAGTGTATTGGTAGCAGTATACATCCATCAGTCTCAGGAGACTATGGAGGCTCTGGTTGTCGGTCTGGAGTGGCCTCTCCAGGGAGCAAAGCCAGGGTAGGTTGATACGGGGGAGAAGATCCATGCAGCAGGTTTACACTATACCAGTGAAGGGTGTATACTAATGATAGGGTTAGATTAGATTAGGTTGCCTTAGGACTGATTAAGGTAAGTTGGAACAGTCTCTGGGGTGCCAGGACCTGTTATGATGGGTAAGAATGCCACCCAGATGGCTAAGAATGCCACCCAGATGGCTAAGAATGCCACCCAGATGGCTAAGAATGCCACCCAGATGGCTAAGAATGCCACCCAGATGGCTAAGAATGCCACCCAGATGGCTAAGAATGCCACCCAGATGGCTAAGAATGCCACCCAGATGGCTAAGAATGCCACCCAGATGGCTAAGAATGCCACCCAGATGGCTAAGAATGCCACCCAGATGGCTAAGAATGCCACCCAGATGGCTAAGAATGCCACCCAGATGGCTAAGAATGCCACCCAGATGGCTAAGAATGCTACCCAGATGGCTAAGAATGCCACCCAGATGGCTAAGAATGCCACCCAGATGGCTAAGAATGCCACCCAGATGGCTAAGAATACTACCCAGATGGCTAAGAATGCCACCCAGATGGCTAAGAATGCTACCCAGATGGCTAAGAATGCTACCCAGATGGCTAAGAATGCTACCCAGATGGCTAAGAATGCCACCCAGATGGCTAAGAATGCCACCCAGATGGCTAAGAATGCCACCCAGATGGCTAAGAATGCTACCCAGATGGCTAAGAATGCCACCCAGATGGCTAAGAATGCCACCCAGATGGCTAAGAATGCCACCCAGATGGCTAAGAATCTTACCAAATGGGTAAAAATGCTAGCCAGATGGCTAAGAATCTTACCAGATGGGTAAGAAGACTGCCAGGTGGTACAGGTGATAGGTAAACCCATGAAGGCAGTAATCCGCCATCTGCTACACTGTCTATGATTACAAAGACGCTAGCAATTAGTGGAGAGGAAATCGTGAGACAGAAACGACCCTTTTAAGCCGAAATGAGTCCCATTACTTGCCAATTTTTCACAATTTTATCGCGTTGGATATGAGGATAGTGTGTTTCCGCCGTCTACTACAATAAGTACTACAGTTTCTACGTTTGTAGTACTTTAATGTAGCTCTGTGAAGTACTTACAAGGGAGCTATTGTAACTTGTTCAGGTCTGAGTACCCGAGTTTCCCCTTATGTTGGGGAAGAAAATGGGATGAATAATTTATCTGAATAATTTTATTGGGTGAATAAATCCACAAGGACGAATCCTCGTCCTCCCGTAACGAGGATTCGATCCTACGTCCGAGAGGATCCCAGACGCTGCCTTAATCGACTGAGCAACGACATGGTAAAAAGAATTGCAACCGGGAAATCATCCTGATTTACCAACGGTTCCTGCAGCCTCTCCGAGACTTGTATGATACATCACGCTATTGTGATTTCTGTGTGGAATTTTGTTGTGTTTTTGTCACTTGCTGTAGTCGGGTGTGGTGTAGCAGGTTTGGTACAGCGTACCAAACCTGCGGTGGACCACTGTATAATATACAGTGGTACACTGTATAATATACAGTGGTCCTTATCATTGCTATAACTATCAAAACGGGAATTGGCTGCCGTGAGTAAATGAAGCAGTATACAAAGCTGTAAGTATCTGTAGACGAGGAGTCACAATAACGTGGCTGAAATGTTAACCAAACGACACACTAGAAAGTGAAGGGACGACGACGTTTCGGTCTGAAAGTATCTCATGATATTCGATCTAAAATCACTGAAGAAATGTATCCTCAAGATGTATCGTGAGGATACATCTTGAGAGATTCAAGTACCTTATTACCCGCCTTAAGTAACCGTATTCTGGTAATTAGTCACAATCTAATGATCGTTTCAGGCCAAGTGTGTAGTTCTAAGTTTCTAAGATATCCCTACAGCTTTCTACCCTTTGAGTAGAAAGGGTAGAGTGTCAATGTCACCTTTGACACCTTTGAGTGTCAGTGGTTTATGTCAGTCATAGATTCTTGAGGTAATTTGGTTTGATAGCATAGATTGTAATGCCAAGCCCTTGCTCAACTTCTGTTTATCAATGCAGCATTAGCTCTTCTAGTAGCATTATGTTGGATAATGCCTTCGTGAGATACAATTGTCTATCAGTTATCTTGTCAGTTATTGTCTATCAAGTAAACTGTTATCAGTTAAACTATCAGTTATACTGTCTATCACTTCTACTGTCTATTGGTTGTATTGTCTATCCGTTCTAGATAGTATACCTGATAGTCTATGTCAGTTATACTGTCTATATCACTTATACTATCACATCTACTGTCTATCAGTTATGCTGTCTATAATTGATATTGCAACATTATCTGTTTACAGATAAACTATCGTTTAGACGGAAGACCTCATAACAGCCGTCGTTACAATAACCAATATGGCCGCCAGTAAATCAATAACAAAGGCAAAAAAGTTGTGTTTACATCCCTTCATTACTTTTTGATAAAACTTGGTCGTAAAAGATTTACCAGAAATTCCAGCCAAATGACTGTCAGGGTCGTATATAGCTCTCTACGCACTATGAATGATGTCGTGTCCTCCCATCCGATACGATTGTTTATAGAAGGTCGTGTCGACGACTATAAATGGATTAATGTCGTTTCAGGAACGTCGATCGCGTCGCGGATTTGGCGGGAAGCAGGTTTGTAGCGTTATTTGTCGTTGATTTGACGTGCGGCGTCACTTTGCGTTATTTTAACGTGTCCTTATATTGTGTGACGCAAGGATATATGTACTATCTTTGCGTGAAGCACTAATGACGTATCCTCTATATATAGCGTAATGAAGCATATTATCTCAAGTCCGCCTCCGGAAGAATTATCTAAATTACTCTGTGTGAATCTACATCTTGAGGTTATCTTGAGATGATTTCGGGGCTTAGCGTCCACACAGCCCGGTCCTCGACCAGGCCTCCTTTTTGTTACACACCCCCTAGGAAGCAGCCCGTAGCAGCTGTCTAACTCCCAGGTACCTATTTACTGCTAGGTGAACAGGTACATCACGGTGAAAGAAACTCTGCCCAGTTGTTTCCGCCTCCGCCGGGGATCGAACCCGGAACCTGAGGACTACGAATCCCGAGCGCTATCCACTCAGCCGTCAGGCCTCTTGAGAACTGACCACTCACCTGTTAACCCCCCCCCCCCCCCTCCCCCAGGACATACCTGTGGACCTCCCTAATGACGTCCTTCCAGTGTTTGCGTTTTCTATGCGTGAGGTTAGAGGTTAGGTTAGGGTGTCTTAGTGCACTGTTTTCTGTGCGTTGGGGCTACTTGCAAAGGATGGTCGGTTGTACACAGAGTACTACTCCTGGTACTATTCAGGTACAGTACTGTACTTCTCCTGGTACTATTCAGGTACGGTACTGTACTTCTGGTACTATTCGGGTACAGTACTGTACTTCTGGTACTATTCAGGTACAGTACTGTACTTCCCCTGGTACTATTCGGGTACAGTACTGTACTTCCCCTGGTACTATTCAGGTACAGTACTGTACTTCCCCTGGTACTATTCGGGTACAGTACTGTACTTCTCCTTGTACTATTCAGGTACAGTACTGTACTTCCCCTGGTACTATTCGGGTACAGTACTGTACTTCCCCTGGTACTATTCGGGTACAGTACTGTACTTCCCCTGGTACTATTCGGGTACAGTACTGTACTTCTCCTGGTACTATTCAGGTACAGTACTGTGATGAACATGGAGCGTTGCATCACCTTCCATTACGGTGATCTCCAGTGTGTCATCAAAGTCACAGTTCACTGTAGTTGGCTGATATATAGTTATTGATCTCTGTAATACCTTGTTTTCGTCACAGTTGTCTGAGCTACTGCAGTCTTCACAGTGCACTGTCCTTGCTACTGTTCACTGTTCTTGCCACAGTACTGTCCTTGCTACTGTTCACTGTTCTTGCCACAGTACACTGTCCTTGCTACTGTTCACTGTTCTTGCCACAGTACACTGTCCTTGCCACAGTACACCGTCCTTGCCATAGTACACCGTCCTTGCCACAGTACACCGTCCTTGCCACAGTACACTGTCCTTGCCACAGTACACCGTCCTTGCCACAGTACTGTCCTTGCCACAGTACACTGTCCTTTACCACAGTACACTGTCCTTTACCACAGTACACTGTCCTTGCCACAGTACACTGTCCTTGTCACAGTACACTGTCCTTGCCACAGTACACTGTCCTTGCCACAACACACCTTTGTATAACGGTAAAATTCCAACAGTGTCATGCAAAGGTAACTTTTTTTCCCCTTTTTTAGGAAACAAAAAAGTCACATTTGTTGAGGAAATGGCACTATATTTACACCGTAACCCGACACCTAATTTAATTATCGTAACCACATTTTACTTGTTAGCAAACAGTGAAATTGTGTTTGTTTTCTAATTAACGAAATTTGAGGGTATTATACGATAGTATGACTTTGAATGCTCTAAATGGCGTCATATGTGTAGGTCCCTCTCGCCTTCTGGCCTCGTGTAGGTGATTTGATCACGGGAAAGAATTAGCGTTATTCCTGGGTTTTTTTTCCCCTCCTTTTTTTTCCCCCTCGGCTATTTTGGGATAAAAAGTTTGCAACTGCATGGGAAAGAAATAGGAGTGTTGTGGTCGCTCACATCGCTGAGTGCTCTTTATTTTCTTCTTCGAGGCTATGGGTCCCTACAGGTGCATGAGAGGTGGTACTCTTAATATGGTCTGGTGTTGACAACGGCCTTCTTGAAACGTTCATCTTCCTTTTCCATTTCTCTATGGATTTTCCGCAATATATATATATATATATATATATATATATATATATATATATATATATATATATATATATATATATATATTCATTCGTTATTTCATACAATACCCAGCGATGCATATTGAGGACCTTGGTGATGTGTTCGTAGATTTGATTGTTTATCAACTAGTTTTATGACGTTCGGCGAGCGGAGGGGGGGGGGGGAGGTGGCGGAGATAGTGGTCACACACACACACACACACACACACACACACACACACACTGATTGTTGATTGACAGTTGAGAGGCGGGACCAAAGAGCCAGAGCTCAACACCCGCAAGCACAAATAGATGAGTACACACACACACACACACACACACACACACACACACACACACACACACACACACACACACACACACACACACACACACACACAGAGTACACGACCTAACACTGTCATCATGGTGTTAAGCACATATGATCACTCGTGTCTCTACACCACATTCACGCAGCAAATCTTTGTCCAAAATATACTTATCACAAACTGCTCAGCAAAATTTATATATATATATTTAATACAGAAATTTCGAGGATAGTGGGAAAGAATTAATAAGTGATTTTAATAGTGATGGAATGGAATGGGAGAGGGAAGGATAAAACGAATGGATAAAGGATAAAGAGGATTATAAACATAATATAAATACGTTTAAAAAAACATTACATGATACCTTCCTTTTTTTTCCCCCTGAAGTGATCTTGAAAAGAAAAACTGAATCTACTGCACTCAGGAAGCCCGTAAATTACATCCAGACTGATATTAGTTTAGAATAACAGAGCCCAACTGGAATAAACATTCATAAAGAAAAAAACATTGTATTAACCATATTGTATTAACCATGTTGTACTAATCATATTGTATTAAACATGTTGCATTAAATATTTTTTTTAACTAAAATGAAACCGATGAGGCATATGGAATTTAATCTTACTATCATTCCTTAGTATTACCATCTACTAATTATAACAATAACTAATCAATTTTTCCACTAATGACTACCATCACCATTTCGAAATAGTTCGCCCAAGATCGTCACCCTTTCCTGTAATTTTGTAATGGACTAATTCACAGAAACGGGAGAGAATCGTTAAGCATCACTGGCGCTACAATCCTTTACAATCTTAGTCCTTTACAATCTTACAATCCTTCTACAATCCTCCTACAATTCCTTCCTAGAAGGAAGGCATCACAACTAGAAGTATAACTTTGTTTATACACAGTTGTACAGTCTCTCTTGTATTGTGAAGGACGTATCAGGAGAAACTGCTAAGCCATTACGACTATATAGCACTGGGAAGGGGTCAGGATAAGGATTTGGGATGGACGGGGGGAAAGGAATGGTGCCCCAACCACTTGTGGACGGTCGGGGATTGAACGCCAACCTGCATGAAGCGAGACCGTCGCTCTACCGTCCACCCCAAGTGGTATTATTGTAAGAACTTGTATATTATTAAAAGTTGATAATTCTAACATTTATCTATAGTGAAGCTGTCAGATGGGATCCAATTTAATAGCTTCAATATTTTCTCATAGGGACAACCCATACCCATCCCATACCCATCCCATTGGGTACAGTGCATCCCATACCCATCCAGTGGATAGTAGTTCACCCCATACCCATCCCCAAATGTTTTAAATTCAGCTATTCGGAACAGGTGTTCCAGGTAGCACGGGCTATGGCGAGCCCGTAAAGAACTAGAACACAACACAGTGAGTAGTCTGCATCTGTGGTGAGCTAGTTACCTATATAATAATGTATCCTAAACCTATCCAGTGGGAAGTTAGCAATTTGAAGAAAAGAATACTTTGAAGGGGGTAGATGAGAAACGGGAGAAGAGGGCAAAAGAAACAGTAAAGAGGAATTGTGGGAAAAAGGGGGGGAATGGAGTGAGGGGGGGGGGGAAAGGGGGGTTAGAATGCTCATCGGAATGGTATAATTGACATGAGTTGTGATTGAATTTTTTATCACAGTAGAGGGCCATATGCTAGCCGGGAGGTAGCACTGAATCCCCCAATACGAATTTTATAAAGTCCAGGAGATATCAAATGAAAATGTAAATTGTTAATTTTAAATGTTGTGTATATGTCTGTACTCACCTAGTTGTGCTTGCGGGGGTTGAGCTCTGGCTCTTTGGTCCCGCCTCTCAACCCTCAATCAACTGGTGTACAGGTTCCTGAGCCTACTGGGCTCTATCATATCTGCATTTGAAACTGTGTATAGAGTCTGCGTGTGTGTGTGCTCATGTAGTTGTGCTTGCGAGGGGTTGAGCTCTTTGGTCCCGCCTCTCTACCGTCAATCAACTGGTGTACAGGTTCCTGAGCCTACTGGGCTCTATCATATCTGCATTTGAAACTGGGTATAGAGTCGGCGTGTTTGTGTGCTCATGTAGTTGTGCTTGCGAGGGGTTGAGCTCTTTGGTCCCGCCTCTCTACCGTCAGTCAACTGGTGTACAGGTTCCTGAGCCTACTGGGCTCTATCATATCTGCATTTGAAACTGTGTATAGAGTCTGCGTGTGTGTGTGTTCATGTAGTTGTGCTTGCGAGGGGTTGAGCTCTTTGGTCCCGCCTCTCTACCGTCAATCAACTGGTGTACAGATTCACGAGTCTCTTCCCAAGTTATGTGTATGGAGTCAGCCTCCACCACATCACTGCCTAATGCATTCCATCTGTTAACTACTCTGACACTAAAAAAGTTCGTTTTAATGTCTCTGTGGCTCATTTGGGTACTCGGTTTCCACCTGTGTCCCCTTGTTCGTGTACCACCCGGGCGTTCGCGCGCGCGCGTGTATTCACCTAGTTGTTTTCATCTAGTTGTGCTTAGGGGAGGTGGGTAGAACTCTGCTCTTTCGGCCCGCCTCTCAACTGTCAATCAACTTTTTTTTATACATACACATACACACACACACACACACACACACACACACACACACACACACACACACACACACAATTGTGTGTGTGTGAATTGACAGGGTGGACAAAGACAAACTCTTCAGCACGGGTGGAACACGAACAAGGGGACACAGGTGGAAACTTGGTACCCAGATGAGTCAGAGACGTTAGAAATAATTTTTTCAGTGTCAGAGTAGTTAATAAATGGAATGCATTAGGCAGTGATGTGGTGGAGGCTGACTCCATACACAGTTTCAAGTGTAGATATGATAGAGCCCAATAGGCTCAGGAACCTGTACACCTGTTGATTGACAGTTGAGAGGCGGGACCAAAGAGCCAAAGCTTAAACCCCGCAAGCACAATTAGGTGAATACACACAGGAAGCAGTCCGTAGCAGCTGTCTAACTCCCAGGTACCTATTTACAGCTAGGTAACAGGGGTATCAGGGTGAAAGAAACTCTGCCCATTTATTTTCCGCCATCGCCGAGGATCGAACCCGGACCCTAGGATTACGAGTCCCAAGCACTGTACACTCAGCCACAGGCCCCCTTTGCGTGAATGCGCGCGCTCACCTATATGTGCTTGCGGGGGTTGAGTTCTGGCTCTTTGACCCCGTCCCCCAGCTGTGTATGTGCGTGTGTGTGTGTGTGTGTGTGTGTGTGTGTGTGTGTGTGTGTATGTATGTATGTGTGTGCGTGTGTGTGTGTGTGTATGTATATGTGTGTGTGTGTGTGTGTGTGTGTATGTATGTGTGTGTGTGTGTGTGTGTGTGTGTGTGTGTGTGTGTGTATGTATGTGTGTGATTGTGTGTTTGTGTGTGAGTGTATGTATGTGTGTGTGTGTGTGTGTGTGTGTGTATGTATGTGTGTGTGTGTGCGTGTGTGCGTGTGTATGTGTGTGTGTGTGTGTGTGTGTGTGTGTATGTGTTATTTGGGTGCAAGAGTATAACGGAAACACACCTGTTATATTGTATGTGTATTTGTTATTGGTTCTGTTTATGCGTACATGTTAGAGTGATATTGTTTGCATGCGTGCGTGCGCTCTAGTACGCACGTTTTTACGCCTGTGGGCATACATACATATTCATACACATGTGAGCTATACAGAACTATGACAAGTTTCCGCTGCGTATTTTTAACCTAATTCTCCAAGGATTAACAAATCACGTAATTATGTTTACATTCATAAAACGATTCGTAAATTACGCCAGATGTTACACATGTTGAAAGAGCGTAGTCTACATGTAGAGTAACATGTATTACCAAGTTTACACATGGCTGTACTTTGGTGCATTGAATACCTCCAATCATGTGTAAACTAAGGAGTAACACGTCCCACTATTTGTAAACTAGTGCGGTTAGTCTACGCTCCATTAATCATGTTATATTAAAGTTTACACGTGATGAGGGGAAATTAACTAAGTTAACCCATCATGAAGGTATATTTGACAGTTTAACCCCCATGATGAAGGGATATTTGACAGTTTAACCCCATAATGAAGGTATATTTGACAGTTTTACCCTATGATGAAGAGATATTTGACAGTTTAACCCATGATGAAGGGATATTTGACAGTTTAACCCATGATGAAGGGATATTTGACAGTTTAACCCCATAATGAAGGTATATTTGACAGTTTTACCCTATGATGAAGAGATATTTGACAGTTTGACCCCATGATGAAGGGATATTTGACAGTTTAACCCATGATGAAGGCATATTTGACAGTTTAGCCCCATAATGAAGGTATATTTGACAGTTTGACCCCATGATGAAGAGATATTTGACAGTTTAGCCCCATGATGAAAGGATATTTGACAGTTTAACCCATGATGAAGGCATATTTGACAGTTTAGCCTCATGATGAAGGTATATTTGACAGTTTGACCCCATGATGAAGGGATATTTGACAGTTTAACCCATGATGAAGGCATATTTGACAGTTTAACCCCATAATGAAGGTATATTTGACAGTTTAACCCATGATGAAGGCATATTTGACAGTTTAACCCCATAATGAAGGTATATTTGACAGTTTTACCCTATGATGAAGAGATATTTGACAGTTTAACCCATAATGAAGGTATATTTGACAGTTTAACCCATGATGAAGGCATATTTGACAGTTTAGCCCCATAATGAAGGTATATTTGACAGTTTGACCCCATGATGAAGAGATATTTGACAGTTTAGCCCCATGATGAAAGGATATTTGACAGTTTAACCCATGATGAAGGCATATTTGACAGTTTAGCCCCATAATGAAGGTATATTTGACAGTTTGACCCCATGATGAAGGGATATTTGACAGTTTGACCCCATGATGAAGGGACATTTGACAGTTTAGCCCACGAGGGGACGCGGTTTGAGCGAGGCTTGCCAGTATACCTTAGCAGCGCGGTTACCAATTCTCGCCAACCTGGACCATTTTCTCTCGTCAAACGAGGGGAGTCTTACCTGCCCGGCCTGAACACCTGGGGCCAGATTCACGAAACAGTTACGCAAACACTTACGAACGTGTTCATCTTTCCTCAATCTTAGACGGCTTTGGTTACATTTATTAAACAGTTTACAAGCATGAAAACTTCCCATTCAACTGTTGTTCTCGTTATAAACAGCTTCCTGGTGCTTCGGAGCTCATTAACTGTTTAATAATTGGAAAAAAAGCCGGCAATGATTGAGAAAAGATGTACAGGTTCGTAAGTGTTTGCGTAAGTGCTTTCGTGAATCTGGCCCCTGAAGTATTTCCTCACCCGTCTGTTCTCCCAGCTAGTTAATAGTTACTTTTTTTAGTTAACTAGCGCTCGTTAGGAATGGGGGTTACCTTACCTTGAGGTTACCTTGAGGTGCTTCCGGGGCTTAGATTCCCCGCGGCCCGGTCGTCGACCAGGCCTCCTGGTTGCCGGACTGATCAACCAGGCTGTTGGACGCGGCTGCTCGCAGCCTGACGTACGAGTCACAGCCTGGTTGATCAGGTATCCTTTGGAGGTGCTTTGGGTGACACCTTTCATAAGGGTGATGGGCCTTATGAAACTAAAAATCAAGATGAATGTTATTAAATTTATTTATTTATTTATTTATGCATATACAAGAAGGTACATTAGGAATGTGAGGATACATAAAATGGTAATTACAGTCTTGTAAAGCCACTAGTACGCGCAGCGTTTCAGGCAGGAATGATTAGTTGTAATTATGTTAGGTTAAGGGTGGAGTTGAATTTGTGTACTAAAGCCTCGTTTGTTTTTATTTTAAGTGTATCTACGTTTTGGGTGTGTTGTTCTTGATGGCTGAGCGCCTTGTGTTGTAGTTGCCAACTTCTGTCTCTGTTATCGCGCTAGTCTTTTCGTTTCCTTAAATCTCAACCATTTTCTTGCATCTTCGTTGATCAATTATCTCTGGAACTGTTGTAGTCTTTGTTTACAAGTTTAATTTTAATTTGGTGCATTGTCTATCTTGGATATATTGTTTATCTCAACCACTTGGGGTAGATGGTAGAGCGACGGTCTTGCTTCATGCAGGTCGGCGTTCAATCCCCGACCGTCCACAAGTGGTTGGGCACCATTCCTTTTCCCCGTCCCATCCCAAATCCTTATCCTGACCCCTTCCCAGTGGTCTATAGTCGTAATGACTTGGCGCTTTCTCCTGATGGGTCGCTTCCCTCGGTCACTTTCACATATCTCGGTCACTTTCATACATATTCGTCTGCTTTAATCGTTAAGTAGTAGACATCCATCAGTCTCAGGAGACTATGGAGGCTCTGGTTGTCGGTCTGGAGTGGCCTCTCTAGGGCGCAAAGCCAGGGTAGGTTGATACTGGGGAGAAGCTGTTACCCATGCAGCAGATCCCCCCCCCCCCCTCTCCAGGGCGCAAAGCCTGGGTAGGTTGATACTGGGGAGAAGCTGTTACCCATGCAGCAGATCCCCCCCCCCCCTCTCCAGGGCGCAAAGCCTGGGTAGGTTGATACGGGGGAGAAGCTGTTACCCATGCAGCAGGGGACCCTCTCCAGGGCGCAAAGCCTGGGTAGGTTGATACGGGGGAGAAGCTGTTACCCATGCAGCAGGTCCCCCCCCCCCCTCTCCAGGGCGCAAAGCCTGGGTAGGTTGATACGGAGAAGAAGCTGTTACCCATGCAGCAGGTCCCCCCTCTCCACGGCGCTGAAAGTCTAACCCCATGAGAGTCTAACCCCGTTAAGAGACCGCTGATATTAATAATAATTTAGACGTGAATAACCTGTTTACATTCGTTATATAACTACATTCGTCGAATAACCTCTTTACAATCGTCACATGCTTACCGGTATTCGACAAATATTATCAATGAACAAAAATCCGATTAATTGATTTGTCATAAGCGAGAAAAATGCAATTTGGCTGGTCCCAGTTCTACTGCTCATTGTCCTGAGAGCAAGTATTGGAGATAGCGTTCATTAATGGGAAAAATTTCCATTTTCTTCTCAATTTACGAGGAAGTCAATATTAGGCCCGATATTTTAACTTTGCCTCGTAGGGAATACAGGTGTTTTTTGTTCCTTTTCCCCCACCGGTGTTCGGTGTTGATCGGTGTTCGCTCGCAGATGTTTAGTGGAAAAGGATAAAACACAGTATATCTTCTTTGCTCTAATGTGATATAATTTGTGGTCGATAGGGTACAGGTTGTATTATGGGAGCCGGTCGGCCGAGCGGACAGCACGCTGGACTTGTGATCCTGGGTTCGGTCCCAGGCGCCGGCGAGAAACAATGGGCAGTTTCCTTCACCCTATGCCCCTGTTACCTAGCAGTAAAATAGGTACCTGGGTGTTAGTCAGCTGTCACGGGCTGCTTCCTGGGGGTGGAGACCTGGTCGAGGACCGGACCGCGGGGACACTAAAGCCCCGAAATCATCTCAATCATCTCAAGATATGAGAAGCTGGTTACATTAACTGCTTAGTTATGGAGACTACGTTCCCTTGTTCGTGTACATAGTTTACCATCAGCGTAAAGTAATCCGTGTTTTTCTGTCTTGTAAATACCACTGAGAATTCTATGCCGTGATCATGTCTCCCTTAACTCCGCTATTCTTCCAGGAAAGCAAGTTTTGCTTTCTCAGTCATTTCAAATCGTCTATATAGTATGACTAATTTGGAACGTTTCGACTGTCATCATCACGTAGATATTCCTCGTAGCACAGTAGTCTACGTCCTCGACCCACAACCGGACATAAACTGGTCGCTTTTAATTCCACCTGATGCCTCTGTTCACTTGGTAGTTAAGTAGGTACCCTGTAGTTGGGCAGTTCTTGTGGGTTGAATCCTGGGAAAGAGCCAGTATGTGACCTAAAGGGACCTAGATAAAGTTGTCTGCAGGCTTCCTGTCCCCGACAACGGAATTATGGATTAAATGTAGTCCATAGGCCAGAATAGTTGTACACCTCGTCCCATGGGAGCCGGTGGCTGAGCGGACAGAACACTGAACGGGTAATCCTGTGGTCCCAGGTTCAATCCCGGGCGCCGGCGAGAAACAATGGGCACAGTTTCTTTCACCCTGACGCCCCAGTTACCTACCAGTAAAATAGGTACCTGGGAGTTAGTCAGCTGTCACGGGCTGCTTCCTGGTTGTGAAGGCCTGGTCGAGGACCGGGCCGCGGGGACACTAAGCCCCGAAACCATTTCAAGATTCAAGATGTTGGTACTGGTTAATGATTAGTTGAACAACTCGTCCCATGTTGGTACTAGTTAATGATTAATTGTACAGTTTGTACCACGATACAATGCCATTGATCGAAACGGATCAACGGCATAACAAAAGGGGTATTAATCAGGGATTCTGTTTACATAGACCCAAAATAGAAGCCGAAACAGTGGGTACAAATTGGATAAGTATTTTATTCTGAAAAGACCTGGGTAAATATTGGTTTGGAAATAGAGTTATCGAGATATGAAACAAATTTTCGGCCAACACAATAGATGTAGGATCAATGGATTATTTTCAAGCGATGGTTGGATTTATTTATGAATGACTTTTGGGTGGATATGTCCTCATCCTGACAGAGGCCGGGTCGACGATCGGGCCACGAGGACGTTAAGTCCCGAAATCATCTCAAGATAACCTCAAGATAACCTTCTACCACCGTAATCGGCGTTGGTAAAAGGCTTTGACGAGGGTAGATATTGGCCATATGTGTCTTAATTTAATTGTCCCACTCTACTCCTTGTCTGAACTGAATTGCCCTTCTTAGGGTCGTTAATATCCTTGTTGAATTGTCCTGACGTTCAGGACAAGCGTGTGTCTTGCTGCTTGACTGTCCCTCGCGGTCACCTCGATAGCATCCTTGGGGAATCAGATATCTTTGATATCGCTCTCCATATGTGCTTTTGTTCTCGTATTTGGGGGATATGTTGCACCTTTGGAATATCCTGCACCTTTGGAATGTCCTGCACCTTTGGAATATCCTGCACCTTTGGAATATCCTGCACCTTTGGAATATCCTGCACCTTTGGAGGTGCTACATAGTCTCCCCGGTTTGGTGCCTTCTTTTGGTAATTATTTTTTGAGGGATATCAATAGGAACAGCCTCGTGTGTGGCAAGAGAATCTTTGCACTTTTTCTTAATCTTCTCATATAATTTTTTTAGGTAAGATAGAATCTCTTCGCAGGCGATGAGTCACAATAACGTGGCTAAAGTATGTTGACCAGACCACACACTAGAAGGTGAAGGGACGACGACGTTTCGGTCCGTCCTGGACCATTCTCAAGTCGATTGTGGTCCAAGACAGACCGAAACGTCGTCGTCCCTTCACCTTCTAGTGTGTGGTCTGGTCAACATGGAATCGCTTCCTTCCAATCTTATTGAAATTTAAGCTCGTATCGATCTGCTCGGAGAGGGAATAAACTCTAAATGTGAATGATTTGATATCTTTTAAACTTGTGAATGATCTGATATACCTGGTTGATACCTGGTTGATGGGGTTCTGGGAGTTCTTCTACTCCCCAAGCCCGGCCCGAGGCCAGGCTTGACTTGTGAGAGTTTGGTCCACCAGGCTGTTGCTTGGAGCGGCCCGCAGGCCCACATACCCACCACAGCCCGGTTGGTCCGGCACTCCTTGGAGGAATAAATCTAGTTTCCTCTTGAAAATGTCCACGGTTGTTCCGGCAATATTTCTTATGCTTGCTGGGAGGACGTTGAACAACCGCGGACCTCTGATGTTTATACAGTGTTCTCTGATTGTGCCTATGGCACCTCTGCTCTTCACTGGTTCTATTCTACATTTTCTTCCATATCGTTTACTCCAGTACGTTGTTATTTTACTGTGTAGATTTGGTACTTGGCCCTCCAGTATCTTCCAGGTGTATATTATTTGATATCTCTCTCGTCTTCTTTCTAGTGAGTACATTTGGAGGGCTTTGAGACGATCCCAATAATTTAGGTGCTTTATTGCATCTATGCGTGCCGTATATGTTCTCTGTATTCCCTCTATTTCAGCAATCTCTCCTGCTCTGAAGGGGGAAGTGAGTACTGAACAGTACTCAAGACGGGACAACACAAGTGACTTGAAGAGTACAACCATTGTGATGGGATCCCTGGATTTGAAAGTTCTCGTAATCCATCCTATCATTTTTCTGGCTGTCGCAATATTTGCTTGGTTATGCTCCTTAAACGTTAATTCATCAGACATTATTATTCCCAAATCCTTTACATGCTGTTTTCCTACTATGGGCAGATTTGATTGTGTTTTGTACTCTGTATTATGTTTAAGGTCCTCATTTTTACCGTACTTGAGTACCTGGAATTTATCACTGTTAAACATCATGTTATTTTCTGATGCCCAGTCGAAAACTTTATTAATATCAGCTTGAAGTTTTTCAATGTCCTCAGCCGAGGTAATTTTCATGCTGATTTTTGTGTCATCTGCAAAGGATGATACGAAGCTGTGACTTGTATTTTTGTCTATATCTGATATGAGAATAAGGAAAAGCAGCGGTGCAAGGACTGTACCCTGAGGTACAGAGCTTTTCACTGCACTTTCACTTTTAAACTTGTGAATGATCTGATATATTTTTAAACTTGTGAATGATCTGATATATTTTTAAACTTGTGAATGATCTGATATACTTTTAACTTGTGAATGATCTGTTATCATTTAAACTTGTGAATGATCTGTTATCATTTAAACTTGTGAATGATCTGATATCTTTTCAACTTGTGAATGATCTGATATCTTTTCAACTTGTGAATGATCTGATATCTTTTCAACTTCATCACGCTGACTGTTTTCGTGCTGTCGCTCTAGTGAGCTAATTAGCCGGTAATTAATTGGGTAGCATTGCTCAAACTTGTTATCTTTTATGATAGCTGTTTTGCTGAGAGTTTCTGCCTGTAATTACCTTTGCAAAATGTCTAGAACGGTGCAAGTTTTCCCTCGGCAATACACCTGTTTACTCCAGCTAAAACATTAATGATTTCAGCCAATCCTGTTTCCAATCCTGATTGATTTCAGCCAATCAGTCCTTATAGGGGAAAGATGAGGTACAACCCAATTAAGACCAGACCACACACTAGAATGTGAAGGGACGACGACGTTTCGGTCCGTCCTGTACCATTCTCAAATCGATTGTGACTTGAGAATGGCCCATTCACAATCGACTTGAGAATGGTCCAGGACGGACCGAAACGTCGTCGTCCCTTCACATTCTAGTGTGTGGTCTGGTCAACATACTTTAGCCACGTTATTGTGACTCATCGCCTGCACAACCCAATTAGAAAGTAGAAATCGGTACTATTGAATTCGGACAAACTGGAAAACGATTTTCTAATGTTGCAAAGACAAACTAATCTAATGCTACTAGGCCTAATACACGCTGTTTGAGGCCTAATATAATACATATGTTTGCTATATTAGGCTTAAGAATATTTAAGTTAGTTTTTTAGTCTCATTTTTTCGGACTATAAAGGGAATAGTACAAAATTTTACTAATTGGTTAGTACGTCACTGTTTGTACTATGGTGTACATAGTTAGAACAATATCTAAACTGGAGGATGGGTTGATTTGTATAAATTTAAAAATATAATAGATTCAAATGTGGCGCATACATGCCGTAGAGTTTGTTTATACAATTTATATATTCCTCGTATTCATGGTTATCTTGAGATGATTTCGGGGCTTAGTGTTCCCGCGGCCCGGTCCTCGACCAGGCCTCCACCCCCAGGAAGCAGCCCGTGATAGCTGACTAACTCCCAGGTACCTATTTACTGCTCGGTAACAGGGGCATCAGGGTGAAAGAAACTGCCCATTGTTTCTCTCTGGCGCCCGGGATCGAACCCGGGACCACAGGATCACGCGTCCAGTGTTCTGTCCGCTCAGCCACCGGCTCCATGATAGCACACTACACTGAATGCACGGTTATTAAACCATTCAGACCTGTTGGCATGAGATATCAATTTTTTTTGGTATCTTATTGCTTTGCAGTTACACTATTACCTCTCGTGTTCTTGATGATATCCTCATAATGCTCCCAGAGTCTGCCAGTGTAGACTACTGATCACATGGCCCCGTTTGACTAACCATCCTGTGATGGGAGACATTTAGCATCACGTAGCTAGTTCTTGACACACTCTGTACTCCCTTTCATATAGTCTAGAGTAGCTGCACTAATACACATTACCTAAATGTGTTAATATACAAAAATTTATATGTAGTACTATAGTATCGATATAATACATTATACAATATATGATGTATACCTCAGAGTTGACATATAATATCCGGAATATTAATTCTCATCTTAGTAACCTGGGGCCAGATTCACGAAAGCAGTTACGCAAGCACTTACGAACCTGGGGCCAGATTCACGAAAGCAGTTACGCAAGCACTTACGAACCTGTACATCTTTTCTCAATCTTTGGCGGCTTAGTTTCCAATTATTAAACAGTTAATGAGCTCTGAAGCACCAGGAGGCTGTTTATAACAATAACAACAGTTGATTGGCAAGTTTTCATGCTTGTAAACTGTTTAATAAATGTAACCAAAGCCGTCAAAGATTGTGGAAAGGTGTACACGTTCGTAAGTGCTTGCGTAAGTGCTTTCGTGAATCTAGCCCCAGCTCTTTGGTAGTTTTTTTAACTACCACAGCGGGCTGGCTGTGTACATCAAGCCCACCGTGTCCAGTTCCCTGCACTGTTCACCGCGGCGTTGCTATGCTATTTTAAGAGTTTTTACTAAATGAACAAATCCACAAGGGCCGTGACGAGGATTCGAACCTGCGTCCGGGAGCATCCCAGACACTGCCTTAATCGACTGAGCTTTTACCCTTTCACCCTGTCGTAGCTCAGTCGATTAAGGCAGTGTCTGGGATGCTCCCGGACGCAGGTTCGAATCCTCGTCACGGCCCTTGTGGATTTGTTCATTTGATGCATCACGTTAGTGTGATCTCTGTGTGTAGAGTTTTCACTATTAGTGTTGCAACAACACTGCTGATAAACACTCCGATGGAGTTTACGTGAATTGTTGCGTTAAATTTTTTGTTGTAGGACTTAAGTCCTGACTTCTTCTGAATGGTTGGATTATTAAGGCCTACCTACCTCTGAATGGTTGGGTTATTAAGGCCTACCTACCTCTGAATGGTTGGGTTATTAAGGCCTACCTACCTCTGAATGGTTGGGTTATTAAGGCCTACCTACCTCTGAATGGTTGGGTTATTAAGGCCTACCTACCTCTGAATGGTTGGGTTATTAAGGCCTACCTACCTCTGAATGGTTGGGTTATTAAGGCCTACCTACCTCTGAATGGTTGGGTTATTAAGGCCTACCTACCTCTGAATGGTTGGGTTATTAAGGCCTACCTACCTCTGAATGGTTGGGTTATTAAGGCCTACCTACCTCTGAAGGGTTGAGTAATTAAGGTCTGTCAACCTCAGAAGGATTGTGTTATTAGGCCTATGAATGATTGGGTTTAGGCCGTGATCCTAGCTTGCTTACCACAGCAAATATTCATTAAACAAAACATAGCTAAAAACTCACATTCGGTGTATATATATCTTCGTAATAACAAGCCATTGTATAAATTTTTCGTACTCAAATTCCATTGATATTGCAGAATGCCAATATGCAATAATATTTTGGTGTGCAATAGTAAGAGTCTTCAGTCTGCGGTAAGTTTCATTACTGCAAGGATTCGACACCGCTCAAAACGGGGAGTTTCTTCAGCGTTCAAACTCCAGGAATTTGCATTGACGTGTCAAAATTCAGGAATTCAGAGGTAGCGTTTTCTATGACTCGCGGGTGAGGGGGGATACGCAAAGAGGATGATAGGATTTACGAATGAGAATCTTCCGTAATGCCGAGACTGGCGGATTGTATGTTAAATGGATTGAAGGATTCATTCATTCCTGGATTTAAAGATTATAGCAGTAGCTTTAACAGTATTTGCCTGGATGCTGCGTGTGCGTGTGTGTGTGTGTGTGTGTGTGTGTGTGTGTGTGTGTGTGTGTGTGTGTGTGTGTGTGTGTGTGTGTGTGTGTGTGTGTGTGTGTTCACCTAGTTGTGCTTGCGGGGGTTGAGCTCTTCTCTTTCGGCCCGCTTCTCAACTGTCAAACAACTGTTTCTACTACTATTTTTTTTCCACACCACACACACACCCCAGGAAGCAGCCCGTGACAGCTGACTATATCCCAGGTCAATCGTGTCGACCATTGGGAGAATGGTCGACAATCGACTTGAGAATGGTCCAGGACGGACCGAAACGTCGTCGTCCCTTCACCTTCTAGTGTGTGGTCTGGTCAACTTTAGCCACGTTATTGCGACTCATCGCCTGCATAAGGATCGCTTTCGGTTGTGAAACGAATGCGCTGACTACTGCGCCACGGAACCCTAAACTCTTTAGTAAAGACATGTAGAAATGGTCTTCCAAAAAGTAACTTATGTGATTTGCACTTTAAAAGTAACTGTGCACAAGCTGCCATTATCAAGCTGTGGATATGTAAGTAAATATATATATATATATATATATATATATATATATATGTCGTACCTAGTAGCCAGAACTCACTTCTCAGCCTACTATTCAAGGCCCGATTTGCCTAATAAGCCAAGTTTTCCTGAATTAATATATTTACTATAATTTTTTCTTATGAAATGATAAAGCAACCCTTTTCACTATGTATGAGGTCAATGTTTTTTAATTGTAGTTAAAATTAACGTAGATATATGACCGAACCTAACCAACCCTACCTAACCTATCTTTATAGGTTAGGTTAGGTTAGGTAGCCGAAAAAGTTAGGTTAGGTTAGGTTAGGTTGTCGAAAAAACATTAATTCATGAAAACTTATCTTATTAGGCAAATCGGGCCTTGCATAGTAGGCTGAGAAGTGCGTTCTGGCTACTAGGTACGACATATATATATATGTATATGCACACCCTGTTTATGTATTCATCGCGTCTATACCAGTCTTCGTTAAAGCTTGCTAAGTTTTATTGCAGATTTCTAAATGCTTGCCTTCTTAATGGGAAAAGTTTGGGCATTAAGTGCAGCGGGTTCCTGCCTTTATTGTTAAAATCTCGAAATATGCTACGTTACATTGACTTCCTCTCTCTCTCTCGTGGGGAATACAAGACCAAGTCGAGTGTGTGAGTAACCGTGTATGGGTAACAGTGGCTCCTGGTTGTGTATGGGTAACAGTGGCTCCTGGTGGTGTATGGGTAACAGTGGCTCCTGGTGGTGTATGGGTAACAGTGGCTCCTGGTGGTGTATGGGTTACAGTGGCTCCTGGTGGTGTATGGTAACAGTGGCTCCTGGTGGTGTATGGGTTACAGTGGCTCCTGGTGGTGTATGGGTTACAGTGGCTCCTGGTGGTGTATGGGTTACAGTGGCTCCTGGTGGTGTATGGTAACAGTGGCTCCTGGTGGTGTATGGGTTACAGTGGCTCCTGGAGGTGTATGGGTTACAGTGGCTCCTGGAGGTGTATGGGTTACAGTAGCTCCTGGTGGTGTATGGTAACAGTAGCTCCTGGTGGTGTATGGTAACAGTAGCTCCTGGTGGTGTATGGGTTACAGTAGCTCCTGGTGGTGTATGGGTAACAGTAGCTCCTGATGGTGTATAGGTAACAGTAGCTCCTGATGATGTATGGGTTACAGTAGCTCCTGGTGGTGTATGGTAACAGTAGCTCCTGGTGGTGTATGGGGTTACAGTGGCTCCTGGAGGTGTATGGGTTACAGTAGCTCCTGGTGGTGTATGGTAACAGTAGCTCCTGGTGGTGTATGGTAACAGTAGCTCCTGGTGGTGTATGGTAACAGTAGCTCCTGGTGGTGTATGGGTAACAGTAGCTCCTGGTGGTGTATGGGTAACAGTAGCTCCTGGTGGTGTATGGGTAACAGTAGCTCCTGGTGGTGTATGGGTAACAGTAGCTCCTGGTGGTGTATGGGTAACAGTAGCTCCTGGTGGTGTATGGGTAACAGTAGCTCCTGGTGGTGTATGGGTAACAGTAGCTCCTGGTGGTGTATGGGTAACAGTAGCTCCTGGTGGTGTATGGGTAACAGTAGCTCCTGGTGGTGTATGGGTAACAGTAGCTCCTGGTGGTGTATGGGTAACAGTAGCTCCTGGTGGTGTATGGGTAACAGTAGCTCCTGATGATGTATGGGTAACAGTGGCTCCTGGTGGTGTATGGGTAACAGTAGCTCCTGGTGGTGTATGGGTAACAGTAGCTCCTGGTGGTGTATGGGTAACAGTAGCTCCTGGTGGTGTATGGGTTACAGTAGCTCCTGATGATGTATGGGTTACAGTAGCTCCTGATGATGTATGGGTTACAGTAGCTCCTGATGATGTATGGGTTACAGTAGCTCCTGATGATGTATGGGTAACAGTAGCTCCTGGTGATGTATGGGTTACAGTAGTTCCTGATGATGTATGGGTTACAGTAGCTCCTGGTGGTGTATGGGTTACAGTAGCTCCTGGTGGTGTATGGGTTACAGTAGCTCCTGGTGGTGTATGGGTTACAGTAGCTCCTGGTGGTGTATGGGTTACAGTAGCTCCTGGTGGTGTATGGGTAACAGTACCATCACTTGTGTATAGCCCACAAGAATAGCACAATATACACAGTACCGTTGTGAGTATAGATGACTGTGTATAATCTTGCAGTTTTGAACGCTGCAAATATTGGGGCGAAGATTGTAACAATACTGTCATTTGTGAGGTTGTGTTACTGAGTAAGACACTCGCTTGTACCTTAGACATGGGCTGACCTGTCATCTCTGGATTACCTCGCTGCTTGTGCAACACCTTTACTGCATCTTGAGGTTATCTTGAGATGATTTCGAGGCTTTAGTGTCCCCGCGGTCCGGTCCTCGACCAGGCCTCCACCCCCAGGAAGCAGCCCGTGACAGTTGACTAACACCCAGGTACCTATTTTACTGCTAGGTAACAGGGGCATAGGGTGAAAGAAACTCTGCCCATTGTTTCTCGCCGGCGCCTGGGATCGAACCCAGGACCACAGGATCACAAGTCCAGCGTGCTGTCTGCTCGGCCGACCGGCTTCCTTTGCATGCGCAAAACACTTCCTCAACTATGAACTCCCAAATTAAAATTCATTCTAATCTATGATAATATGACGAATCTGCGTATTTGACTCCATGGACGAAGACTTCATTTGAAAAAATAAACTTAAATGAAACTGAAGTCTCCTTATGAAGTTCAGTCATCAGAGTTCAATCATCAATTCAATCAATCAATGAGGGCTGGAGCTGGCACCTGGGTGTCAGCTCCAGGTGTCACAGCTGGCATAGTGGTGCCAGTCTTGGTTGAATCTGTCAACCAGATTCTGAGCCTGGTTGACAGATTCAGAATCTGTCCCAAGCTGAATCGTTCAGTCTGGGATGAAAAGGCAGCTTCTGAAGCTTATGGGCTCCCAGAAGGCAGCTTCTGAAGCTTACAGACTCCTAGAAGGCAGCTTCTGAAGCTTACCGACTCCTAGAAGGCAGCTTCTGAAGCTTACAGACTCCTAGAAAGCAGCTTCTGAAGCTTACAGACTCCCAGAAGGCAGCTGTTGTTGACACTTCCTCCCCAGTTGCACACACTTCTCATGCAATCTGTGGAGACCTGAACCACTCCTGAGACACACCGTCCAACAACGACAATCTGTGAACCATCTGAAGGTCAACCTCTGATCGAGATTAAATATGGCTGCTCGAGTCCTCTTGAGGGGTAGAAATTGAATGGTTAAACCGGTGGAAACAGACAGTGTCTTCCACTCACCTTGGGCGCTGTTCGTGGTTGTGAAATCCCTCGACGACCACCACTTACAACCACAACCACCACAACCCACCCCGCCCCCACCACACCAACTCCCAACATTATCAGCCTCGCGTACCGGCCGTATAGATCCATTTGGGCCCTAAACCCAATGCCCAATAAAGACCAGTGTCATTTTTGCCAGCTAAGCCGGCCGTCCGTTGTCTCGGAGCCCTTCCATGAATTGCTAGATTGCACACTTTGCCCAAGTTGCATCTTCGGAAGTTGTCCTCCTATGTTCAGGTAAAATTATCGCTCTGGGGAAAGTTATCGTCGGAGATCATGCCGTTAAGGGTTAAATAAATGCGAACCAGGACCATTATTTCTGCCGTGGCCTAGCCGCTGGCTGCTGCTGGGGAGGGGGGGGGGCTTTTGCGGCACCATTGATCAGTCTGTCTGTGTCTGCGTGTCCTTATGTGTGTGTATGCGTGTCTTTGTGTGACCCAGCCACTTGGGGTGAACGGTAGAGCGATGGTCTAGCTTCATGCAGGTCGGTGTTCAATCCCCGACCGTCTCCACAAGTGGTTGGGCACCATTCCTTTCCCCCCGTCCCATCCCGAATCCTTATCCTGATCCCTTCAAAGTGCTATAGAGTCGTAATGACTCAACGCTTTGCCCTGATAATTAAAAAAAGAATTGTCCTTGTACGTGTCTGCGTGTATCTACTCACCTATTTGTGCCTGCAGGATCAAACTATTAACTCTTGGACCCCGGCTTTCTAACCAATTTATTTTTCCTTTATTATGTCTACTACATATATTTATCTTAGACACACACACACACACACACACACACACACACACACACACACACACACACACACACACACACACACACACACACACACACACACACACACACCCCTATTTACTGCTAGGTGAACAGCCGCATGAAGTTGAAAAAAACTCTGCCCGTTTGTTTCTACCTCTGCTGGGAATCGAACCCGGGCCCTTAGGACTACGAACCTAGAGTGCTGTTCACTCAGCCGTAAGGCTCCCCTAAAAACTTGTGTGTTTGTGAATGTGTCTGCCTGTCTTTGTTGCGTCTGTGTGTTTCTGTTGCACATTTTGACACGATTGGGCGCCTGACAGCTGAGTGGACAGCGCTTCGGATTTGTAGTCCTGAGGTTCCGGGTTCGATCCCCGGTGGAGGCGGAGACAAATGGGCAGAGTTTCTTTCAACTTGATGCGGCTGTTCACCTAGCAGTAAATAGGTACCTGGGAGTTAGTCAGCTGTCACGGGCTGCTTCCTGGGGGTGGAGGCCTGGTCGAGGACCGGGCCGCGGGAACGCTAAGCCCCGAAATCACCCCAAGATAACCTCAAGATAACGATTGTTTTCCCCTGTCTATGCATGTGTACTCATTCCATACCTGGTTATCTTGAGATGATTTCGGGGCTTTAGTGTCCCCGCGGCCCGGTCCTCGACCAGGTCTCCACCCCCAGGAAGCAGCCCGTGACAGTTGACTAACACCCAGGTACCTATTTTACTGCTTGGTAACAGAGGCATAGGGTGAAAGAAACTCTGCCCAATGTTTCTCGCCGGCGCCTGGGATCGAACCCAGGACCAGAGGATCACAAGTCCAGCGTGCTGTCCGCTCGGCCGACCGGCTCCCTCCCTGAGTCAGGCCTGTGTTTGGCTTGAGTCAGATATGTGACAAGCCAGTTTGTCACGGGATTGTTTCAAGAGTAGGATAGACACGTGTGAGTGAGTTTGAGTGGTATTAATAGCAGCTGTTTATTACGTTCCCAAACCGTTATGAAGGGGAGGGAACTATCAGGGGGAAAGCGCCAAGCCATTTACGACTATATAGCACTGGGAAGGGGTCAGGATAAGGATTTGGGATGGGACGGATGGAAAGGAATGGTGTCCAACCATTTGTGGACGGTCGGGGATTGAACGCCGACCTGCAGAAAGCCAGACCGTCGCTCTACCGTCCAGCCCAAGTGATTGGTTGTTGGAGCGGCATATCTCCAAAGTTAATCAGAATTGGAGTTACAAATCACTTGACTAATCAGAAGTGGCCGGGTGACCACTTGACCAATCAGAAGTGTCGATATAGGTAGCTTAGCTAATCAGGTGTTGGGGTACGAATAACACAACCAATATTTGTTTAACCTCATTTTCATTCTGATCGACAAACCTCACTAAGAACATGCAGGCAATCAGGTCAGGATTATTCTGAATGGTTTCATATTATTTACCACGCCATGTTGCACACGCCATACTCAAAATCGTTCATCACAGTCTGATTGGTTAAATACAATCCGTATTGTTGCTTCAAATATTGTGACGCAACAAATTGTCAATAGTCCATCAGACTTTAGGCAGCCAATGTCTCTCTGATGGTCCGGCGCATCCTGAATGTCAATAACATTCTAAATATCCATTATACTGTGGATATGCATCACGTTCTGAATGGCCTATCGAGTTCTCAGGAGCCCATCAGGGCTCTGGAATTTCGAGACGGTAGAATCGCTTTAATTTCAGCATTTCGAAACGTTAATTGGATCACACACTCAGAGTGGTCGCATGCTGAAAATGGTCAAGATATCAGTTAGTGCCGGGAGATTGGGGGCACGATAGCTGGGGCAAGAAAAACACAGCTTGCCGATTGGAAACCTAGGATTGTAAGCTTGGGGACTGGAAGCCTAGGATTGCAAGCTTAAGCCTGTCTCAGTGAACTTGTGGATATCATTTTAGAAGGAGGGTTGGGTCGTGGTTATAGCAGTAAATGCACTGCATAGCTGGTGCGATAGCGAGATGTTGAACTGAAGTTAAGGTAGCCAAGAGGATGTGTTGGGGATACAGTAGTGGAAGTGGTGTATAGAGGAAACAGGTTAATGGATCAGTTAATGGTTAGGTACTTTTGAATTCCTTCATTATTGTTAGTTTCTATGGTTTAGTTGGTGGAACTACGATATATATATATATATATATATATATATATATATATATATATATATATATATATATATATATATATATATATATATATATATATATAGTCTTAATCCTTCCTTCGTGGTCTGACATTGTCACATTGTTCATTACGTGTTAATTTCTTCGTGATTTACACACACACACACACACATACACACACACACACACACACACACACACACACACACACACACAGTGTGTGTGTGGGAAAAAATAGTAACAGTTGATTGACAGTTGAGAGGCGGGCCGAAAGAATAGAGCTCAACTCCCACAAACACAACTAGGAGAATACACACACACATTCCATTTTAAATGGAATGCATTAAGCAGTAATGTGGTGGAGGCTGACTCCATACACAGTTTCAAGTGTAGATATGATAGAGCCCAATAGGCTCAGGAACCTGTACACCAGTTGATTGACAGTTGAGAGGCGGGACCAAAGAGGCGAAGCACACCTAGGTGAATACAACTAGATAAGTAGACGGAGAGATGGAGATAGAGAGAACCATTAGCCTTGGAAATACATACGAAAATGCATACACATACAGCATACATATGTGAAATGAGCTGTTAAAGCGCATATAACTAGGGGTTAAACATAGGGTAGAAGTCAAAGGGCAATATTTGAGGACTTGTCGGCTCCCCACTGAGATTGGCCATTACGGCAAGAGGATTGGGTGATTGGGATTCGCGAACTGTTGCTGGAAAGTCTGGAATGAGGCCAGGTGATTATTGACTTACATAAGACTTAGTGAGATCAGTCTTTAGCTTCTGAACGAAATAATATTTTTGCCTGAAATACGGTCCAAAAAGATTAGGATCACTGTAACGCGTTTGAGCCGGTTATCGTATACAACATCGTATACAAATATATCGTATACTACCAGGAATACGCATACGTATTCCTGGTAACTTGTGTATTTCTTAATTGTTATTATCAGTGCAAATCTGAACCCAATTTTGCTGGAGTGTTAGACACTGTGGGAGGTCCTCTTGTGTATGCGTAGTATGCTGTAGGCGACCCTGTTGTATGATTGTATACTTAGTGTGGCTTACGATAATCCTTGTATACTCTGGGTGGCCCTAGTGTGTATGTTATATACCATGGGTAGCGTTTTAGTATACTCGTTATACTTTGGCTTATCTTCTAGTATATTCGTGGTATGCTGTGAAAGATCCAGGATATTTCTGTTAGCTTTGAAAGAATAGTAAGAAAGTGTTTGTGTACAGCTTAGAAAGTATATTATATTTAGAAAGAAAGTAAACCTCATAGTATACTTCTGGTATGCTGTTGGTGATCTAATTTTTGTACTGACTGCAAATATGTATTATACACACATGAATTATGTTGTGTTTTTTGTATATACATATTTTGTTTTGATTCTATACATATATATAATTTGAATAATTTGTTTAGAACCACCTATTTACAGGCACATAAGTGGTAAAAACCACTTATTTAAAGTCACATATATACATGCAATACAGGAGAATCTGTGACACACTTTTGTTGCAAATGAAATCATGCAAGATTCCCATCCTATTGCCCCTTAAACCAGCAAGGAATTTGAGAAAAAATAACTTCAAATATTAAAAATATATTATTTCTTCAGGAAGGTCTTTTTGATTGTCATACAGGAGACACAAGTATTTAATACTCGATAAATATCTTCAGCAAATGTTGAAAAATGATTTGACTTGCCTTGCTGGTGAGTTGAATAACGATGAATAACGAGATGAATACCCAATATACTGAGGTGTTTCAGATTTTCTGCTCAGCAGGTAAACTCGGCTCACGTGAGTCAGGAACATATACAGCCAAAATAGCCCAATTATAGTGTAGATAATCCTCACTCTTCCCGGGCTGTGATAGGTAAGCTTAATGGCTAGCCTCGATCCTCACCTAGCCACTAGACAATGGATAGGTAGATTACCTGTCAGCCTTTTGCAGAAGGGAACTATCAGGGATAAAGTGCCAAGCCATGACGACTATGTAGCACTGGGAAGGGATAAGGATTTGGGATGGGACGGGGAGGGAAGGAATGGTGCCCAACCACTTGGACGGTCAGGGATGGAACGCCGACTTGCATGAAGCTAGACCGTCGCTCTACCGTCCAGCCCAAGTGGTTAGACAGCCTATTGTAGAGCCTCTATCCTCAACCCTGGCCGTTAGACAGTGGATAGGTAGATTACAGGTGAGCTTATTGCATGGTCTCGGGCAGACCAACGACAAAACCCCTGTAGTTAACCTTCCCTGTAGTTAACCCCCCTGTAGTTAACATCCCCCTCTGTAGTTAACATCCCCCCCTGTAGTTAACATCCCCCTCTGTAGTTAACATCCCCCTCTGTAGTTAACATCCCCCTCTGTAGTTAACATCCCCCTCTGTAGTTAACATCCCCCTCTGTAGTTAACATCCCCCTCTGTAGTTAACATCCCCCTCTGTAGTTAACATCCCTCTATGTAGTTAACATCCCTCTCTGTAGTTAACATCCCTCTCTGTAGTTAACATCCCTCTCTGTAGTTAACATCCCTCTCTGTAGTTAACATCCCCCTCTGTAGTTAACATCCCCCTCTGTAGTTAACATCCCTCTCTGTAGTTAACATCCCCCTCTGTAGTTAACATCCCCCTCTGTAGTTAACATCCCCCTCTGTAGTTAACATCCCCCTCTGTAGTTAACACACTCTTGAAGACTGCACTCTGCTTCACACTAATACAGTGCTTGAAACTTGCAATAAAATGCATGTTTGCAACCTGGTGACAAGTGATCGTGGGATCCTCTCTCACTTCACGCTTCCAACGACTCACAGCAACAATTACATCTTGGAAATGAAGCAAGGATGTTCCCAAGGGCCGTTTCTAAGCTTCTAAGTACTCGTGAAAGGTTGATTAGAAAAGTAGAGATGCGTGAGTTAGAAGGAATATCTAAATTTAGGTTAATGCCTATAAATTTAATGGAAATATAGTAGTGTAAATGCGGACAATTCTGAATTGGAAATTGCTGTTGGATAGGATCCCCAGGAAGTCCTGTGGTCTTGGGATCCTGGGGTCTTGGGGTCCTGGGTTCTTGGGGTTCTGGAGTCTTGGGGTCCTGGGGTCTTGGGGTTCTGGAGTCTCGGGGTCCTGGGTTCTTGGGGTTCTGGAGTCTCGGGGTCCTGGGTTCTTGGGGTTCTGGAGTCTCGGGGTCCTGGGTTCTTGGGGTTCTGGAGTCTTGGGGTCCTGGGTTCTTGGGGTTCTGGAGTCTTGGGGTCCTGGGTTCTTGGGGTTCTGGAGTCTTGGGGTCCTGGGTTCTTGGGGTTCTGGAGTCTCGGGGTCCTGGGTTCTTGGGGTTCTGGAGTCTTGGGGTCCTGGGTTCTTGGGGTTCTGGAGTCTTGGGGTCCTGGGTTCTTGGAGTTCTGGAGTCTTGGGGTCCTGGGTTCTTGGGGTTCTGGAGTCTTGGGGTCCTGGGGTCTTGGGGTTCTGGGGTCTTGGGGTCCTGGGGTCTTGGGGTTCTGGGGTCACAGTTGTTTACTACCCCTGCTACTCCTCACTATGTCCCAGCCACACTTATTTGCAACAATTTACACTTATTTCGAAAAGCACAGTGACGTCAACAGCTGCTGGGGTGAGACATCAGCTGCTGGAGCGTGACGTCAAGGTTAATCTAACAACAGATGCGGTTTCTTGCTATCATGTTGTATTAATATTAAAGTTTCTGTTAATTGTGCTCATCTTTATCCAGGTGTTGAGAGAGGAGAGGATAAAATAGAGAATGAGAATGAAAGTGGAATGGGTTTGTAAGCTTTTGTCTTTAAAAGGAAAAATACATTGTCCTTAAGCAAAATAACACTTCATCACATGTGTTTCTCCTCATAAGAAACACACACACACACACACACACGCACACACACACACACACACACACACACACACACACACACACACACACACACACACACACACACCTGCAAACACACAATATAACTGTCCCTATGTTCTGCTTATTACAACTTGTAATAAAGTTGTTACATGTTATTACAACGTTGTTATGACATATTAGAATGTTGTTACAGCTGGCTATACTAGTTGTTACAACTTGTTAGGTGTTAAACTTGTTCAAATGTTGTTGCAACGTCGTAGTTTGGTCGTGTGTGTGTGTGTGTGTGTGTGTGTGTGTGTGTGTGTGTGTGTGTGTGTGTGTGTGTGTGTGTGTTTGTGTGTGTGTTATGTTCAAGTCTAATTGTGTTGTTGGACTGGTCGCTGGCAAACACGCCGGACTGCAGCTTCCCGTATATTAATAACGTGATTTCCTCATTATTGCAAGTTATGGCAAAAAGGCCTTTCATCACATTGTAAAAATGTTATATGGAATTCTGCTTCCTCTATTTTTGTTGGCCCTCGACGGGACTTAGGAAAGAAAACGGGAATATTTAATTTCTCTCTCTCTCTCTCTCTCTCTCTCTCTCTCTCTCTCTCTCTCTCTCTCTCTCTCTCTCTCTCTCTCTCTCTCTCTCTCTCTCTCTCTCTCTCTCTCTCTCTCTCTCTCAGAGGAATTGCTAGGGTAGATAAAGACAATTTAACACGGGGGACACAGGTGGAAACCGAGTTCCTAGATGAAACAGATATATTAGAAATAACTTTAGTGTCAGAGTAGTTAACAAACGGAATGCATTACGTAGTGATGTGGTGGAGGCTGACTTCATACAGTTTCAAAAGTAGATATGATAGCGCCTAATAGGCTCACGAATCTGTACACCAGTTGATTGACAGTTGAGAGGCGGGACCAATGTACTCACCAAGTTGTACTCACAACTAGATGAGTACATTCAACATTATCCCCCCATGTTGACCTCCCAGCTGCCAGTGTCATCTTGAAGACTTCAAAACCACATACAGTTAGGTTATCTTGAGATGATTTCGGGGCTTTAGTGTCCCCGCGGCCCGGTCCTCGACCAGGCCTCCACCCCCAGGAAGCAGCCCGTGACAGCTGACTAACACCCAGGTACCTATTTTACTGCTAGGTAACAGGGGCATAGGTGAAAGAAACTCTGCCCATTGTTTCTCGCCGGCGCCTGGGATCGAACCCGGGACCACAGGATCACGAGTCCAGCGTGATCGGAGCTCGGCCGACCGGCTCCTCAAAAATCACCTTAAACCACCTCATGGTGATTTAAGATGCTGTATCCACCAGCTTGAGCTAATGTATTTCAAGCTTAGGATTAGTCTAAATTAGGCCCTAATGTCTCACCAGCTCAAATACCTACCTCACATCTAAGAAGCTGTTGTTTGTATTTGAAACAAGCCTGCCACCTAAGAACCATATCAAGTCAGTAACTGGTGGTTTAAACTTAAACCACCAGTTACATCAAACTAGTGCACTATCAGGGGAAAGCGCCAAGTCATTATGACTATATAGCACTGGGAAGGGGTCAGGATAAGGATGTGAGATCGGACAGGGGAAAGGAATGGTGCCCACCACATAGACGGTCGTGGATTGAACGTTGGTAACTAGATACTAATAACCGGCAAACCGCAACAGTCTAATTAAACCTAGCCAGTCAATATCAGTTATCAGACAACAGCTTGAAGCTATCAGCACTCACCAATCAAACGTTTCCAACAAGCTTAAGGATTCGCCAAACGAAATCCAGCAATTAGTTATCGAAGTCATTATCTGCCTCGCGCCGCTCTGCTCCGTTCATCGCCTTATTGTTTGAGAGTAGGCAAGTATGTTTATATTAAGGGCCCTTGAACTTAAATTTGTATGCTTATTCTGATACGGTATATAGCCTTTCAAATCTGTAGCCTGTCTAATATGTAGCTGAGGTAATATGTAGACCAGACCACACACTAGAAAGTGAAGGCATGACGTTTCGGTCCGTCCTGGACCATTCTCAAGTCGATTGTGACTTGAAAATGGTCCAGGATGGACCGAAACGTCGTCTCTTCACTTTCTAGTGTGTGGTTTGATCAACATATTTCAGCCAGGTTATTGTGACTCCTCGTTTGCTTAGTTAATATGTAGCTTAGCAAAGCCTAGCTGATCTGTATCCTATCTAATTTGAAGATTAGCTAATCTGAAACCTCATCTATAGCAAGACTTGTCTTCATCATTTACAGAAACTGTCATGATATATATCAATATATAAAAACTATAGATTTGTTATACTTATACATAAAGTGATAATGTAGTAGTTTCAAAACCCACTACTCTCACAATAAAATTAGACCTTGCAACAAACTATTTCACTCGGGGAGGGAGGGAGGAAATTATCAGGGGAAAGCGCCAAGCCATTACGACTATATAGCACTGGGAAGGGGTCAGGATAAGGATGTGAGATCGGACAGGGGAAAGGAATGGTGCCCAACCACTTGTGGACGGTCGG
>NC_091222.1:26882362-26952362 GCF_040958095.1 Procambarus clarkii | reverse complement strand
TGAATGTAGATGGAGAAAGGATTTTCCAATTGTTACGTTCCTCTTGCACCCTTTTTCTATATCTGGTTATATAGAAAAAGAAAATATGGTTTTCTATATTCATTTTAGTGGTTTTATACATGAAGTCAATTCAGTAGGTGACGTACTTGTAACTAATTATATAATACTTCTATTCGGCACAAGACTAACGTTTCGTTTAATACTTGTTAACTGGTATTTTGATAACTAGTATGAGTTACGACGTTAGTGATACCATGGTAGTAACGTTAGAGATACTAATAAAGCTTCAGTACTGCTCCTTGGGATTGGTGCTGAAGGCAGCTATTCCTCTGTCGCGCAGAATACTCCTCCAATCATTTCTGACGCAGAATACTCCTCCTCCAATCATTTCTGTCGCAGAATACTCCTCCTCCAATCATTTCTGACGCAGAATACTCCTCCTCCAATCATTTCTGACGCAGAATACTCCTCCTCCAATCATTTCTGACGCAGAATACTCCTCCTCCAATCATTTCTGACGCAGAATACTCCTCCTCCAATCATTTCTGACGCAGAATACTCCTCCAATCATTCCTGACTGAATACTTCTCTCACTATTTCTGGCTGTTGCATAATACTAACTTTCACAGGATATTCTCTTCTCCCAGTTGGATAAATCACATATAAGGCCGAAAATCATTATGTATTGAAGGACATGAATAGGTCTCGTTCTGTGATCAGGAGTGTTTTAGAAAATACAGTAGCATATGTAAACTGGTAACATGTATTACACAGACTAATATATATATATATAATATATATATAATATATATTTATCTATATATCGCGAAAATTAACTCGTGATAAAAATAATGTGACAGTGTCAGACCACGAAGAGGAAGGATTGAAACAGGAATTTCCTTAAGTACTTTCGTACTTAATAATACATCTTCAGAAGAATCAAGGATTATTATTAGGATTAATAATACATCCCCTTCTGAAGATGTATTATTAAATACGAAAGTACTTAAAGAAATTCGTTTCAATCCTTCCTTCGTGGTCTGACATATATATATATATATATATATATATATATATATATATATATATATATATATATATATATATATATATATATATTATTTATGGTTTCAAACTAGAGTTGGTGATTTTCGGTATTAATTTCGTCTTTTGTAGGGGTTAGAGGTACTGGAAGGCTTCAATGGTTAGCTTAGAGGCATTTGTAACCTGCTATGGTGGGCTTAAAAGCCCTGGCAAGCTTATTTTTACAAAGCTATTTTTATTGAAAATGTTGGGTACTTTGTTTAACAGCGGGGATGCAAATTACTGAACTTATCACAATAATGAGTAATCATACTACTGATTGGGGCTTAACAATACGGTTATGCCTGCGGTAACCGTAATTAAACTGACCGAAAGCTGTTAACGTCGTTTATTTAAGACATTTGTGTTGTTAAGTTTGTTTAAAGAATCAAATAATGATGGCGGGGAGAAAGATGTTTTTCTCTCTCCGCGAAGACGAATGCCGGTGGTAAGCACGTTGTTTTAAGACAAGATAGAGAGTTTTAAGCAAACAAAACAAATATTTCCTCATGAGCAAGAGTTGGCCAACAAGAATCCTTTTCCCAGTGATATATGAGGAGCAATAAATGTAAAGTCAGAGCAAAGTTAGCGAGGAGGAAATCGCGTGGAGGCGCGTTGAACGCCGGCAGTTTCTTGGTGTGCAACAATAGCTTTCACGTATAATAGCGCATGAAACACACTCTACAGTCCTTATCGCTAGGAAGAGAGAAATGTAATTGCTATCCCTTCAAGACAGTACAGTAAATAAGATGACAAGTGTGGCGATATGCGTGTTATCGCTGATAGCCGACATCAAAGCTTCCCCTGGATTCCCGTTTTCTCAAAATCAGTGAATGGGGGCGCGGGGGGACCCAAGACGGCCAGCCAACAGAGAACGGAGGGGCGGGGGGCGGTGTTAGGGGGGCCCGGCCCCTTAATAAAACTCACAATCTTACAGGGCATGTGCGCAAAATGACTTCCTTTCACACATGCGTGGAGTCGAGTGTGTGCGTATGGGGGAGTTTGGGGTAGGGAGGCGGGGGCGTGCGGGAGGCGGGAGGCGGGGGTAATGGGCGGAGCAAGGAGATGGGAGGAGTCTACGGAAAGGGGCGGAGCCGGTTTGGGGGGGTTAGGAAGATGGGAGGAGCCAGGATGCTGCGGGGGTTCAGGGCGGCTGTCGACTGCACTTGGACCTCGGCCATCGCTCGGCCCGTTACTGCTGCTCTGCTCAGGCCGGGCTGGCCTCTTGTTGCTCTGTCTTGCAAGGCATTGCACTCTGTAGAGCCTCAAATACACTAGTGCGAGAGTACATATAAGAGCTACTTGCTCTCACATACCCGTAGTGCCTTCATGCCTGTGTTCAATCCTCGAAGTCTTGTGATACGGTGAGCAGTCTGGTTGAGTACCAGTTGAGCCTCGTACGACGTCTACCCTTAGTGTGTGGAGAGTGCTTCCTTACCTGATGCACTCCAAGCCACACCCAGCACTTAGGCTCCTTTACGTTCCGCTTTGAATGATGAATAAAGTTTTACCAATTCTTCCATTCTGCGATGAATGATGATATTAGGTCATAGTTCGATGTCGTAGCCAGACAGACTACAGTCTGTTTAGTCACAGACTGTATACCGGTAGTTAACTGTTGCATTAAACTAAAGTTTACACTGGTTTACCTAAACCTAAATGATTTTCACGTACCTGGTTACCTGGTTGATGGGGTTCTGGGAGTTCTTCTACTCCCCAAGCCCGGCCCGAGGCCAGGCTTGACTTGTGAGAGTTTGGTCCACTAGGCTGTTGCTTGGAGCGGCCCGCAGGCCCACATACCCACCACAGCCCGGTTGGTCCGGCACTCCTTGGAGGAATAAATCTAGTTTCCTCTTGAAAATGTCCGACGTATTGACAATGCAATGAATAAAATTAAGTGTTTTTAAGTACATCTTGAGCACTTGTTTTTAGTTTTGACTCTGGAAAGCAACACACACTTAAGATAAGTCTTAGAAGTCTTAGGGTTGTTTAGTCAACAGATCGTCATTACAATACTTTTAAGGTTAATAACCAATTAGTTCATTTACGCCTCATTAATTCTGCCATTTCGATTTAATTTCATACTGTGTTGCATACATGTATATGCATATACTGCGTTGAATGGAACTACCTACAAACATTCAGAAGATATACATGTATACATGGAGAGTTAAGGGAGGAGGAAGAGGTGAGTTTACGTCAGGGAGAGAGGTAGAGAGACCTTAGGGTATTGAGTCAGGGGGAAGAGAGAGTCCCCCTAATAGCTATCAGCCTCGTTAGGAATATATAATCCCACAATAATACCTAACTGACCACCCAGCAACTATACTTTAATCATACACATAGTTCAGAACTTAAGTAAACTGTGTATACTCAGAAACAGTGGTATACCTCTATGTATGAGAGAGCATGGAGACTCAGCCATCCACACACAATCAGAACACATAGACTTAAACTGTTCCCACATACACAGTGTAATACATATAAATAATCACTCACATGGGTATATTCACTCGGTACGAAAATGAGAAGTTTATATATAATATTGGTAAGATATAATGTTGGCCAGAACCCCATCATCTCTACACTCCCAATTGTCAGCACATAGAGCAGCGTGAAGCTCTAAGAGGTCACACTAACCTGACCTGACCTGACCTAACCTGACCTGACCTGACCTAACCTGACCTGACCTGACCTAACCTGACCTGACCTGACCTGACCTGACCTGACCTGACCTAACCTGACCTGACCTAACCTGACCTGACCTGACCTGACCTGACCTGACCTAACCTAACTATTTAATTTGCCACTTCTGTAGCGGATATAAACCTCAACCTTAAAGGATTATTACACAAATTTCTATATATATATATATATATATATATATATATATATATATATATATATATATCTCGAAGTCTCTACTTCTTTTGTAGAGTCTGATGGTGTAGTGGGTTAAGGCGTACTAGTTATGGCAGCTACTGGAAGGTAGTTGTGCTTTCTGGGTTCGAGGCCCACTGGTGGGTGTTGTCCAAAGATTGTTAATCTTCACTTGTGGTTTATGCAAGTATAGGCTTATATATATATATATATATATATTTGTTTTAGCCAGATTTACACAAATAGTAGGAATACAGAGAAGAGCAGTTGGTCTGTTGTTGATACATTAGCGGCTGGAGAGTATTGTACTAAAATATTCACAGGTGCTGTTTAGTTGAAAAGGGTTCGATTCCCAGTACGACTATAAGGCTTGTTTTCATTTACTTGTGGTCCTATCAAACTAGTAGGCATATATAATAGGGGACTGTAGATCAAGTACTCTAAACCTCTCCTTGTATGGGACGTACCTACTTGATGGGGTTCTGGGAGTTCTTCTACTGCCCAAGCCCGGCCCGAGGCCAGGCTTGACTTGACAGTTTGGTCCACCAGGCTGTTGCTTGGAGCGGCCCGCAGGCCCACATATACCTGCTTGATGGGGTTCTGGGAGTTCTTCTACTCCCAAAGTCCTGCTCGAGGCCAGGCTTGACTTGTGAGAGTTTGGTCCACCAGGCTGTTGCTTAGAGCGGCCCGCAGGCCCACATATACCTGCTTGATGGGGTTCTGGGAGTTCTTCTACTCCCAAAGTCCTGCTCGAGGCCAGGCTTGACTTGTGAGAGTTTGGTCCACCAGGCTGTTGCTTGCAGCGGCCCGCAGGCCCACATATACCTGCTTGATGGGGTTCTGGGAGTTCTTCTACTCCCAAAGTCCTGCTCGAGGCCAGGCTTGACTTGTGAGAGTTTGGTCCACCAGGCTGTTGCTTGCAGCGGCCCGCAGGCCCACATATACCTGCTTGATGGAGTTCTGGGAGTTCTTCTACTGCCCAAGCCCGGCCCGAGGCCAGGCTTGACTTGTGAGAGTTTGGTCCACCAGGCTGTTGCTTGCAGCGGCCCGCTGGTCTTGAAAACCAGGGCTATCCTTCATAGGAGTTTCTCAAGGGAATCTATTTTCACTTTTTTTTAATTGGTGCCCAGAATTGGACATTATAATCTATCTGGTGCCTCACCTGAGCCAAATATATTTAGAGGACAATGGACTATTATTGCCTGCGCTTCTGGGGCCAGATTCACGAAGCAGTTACGCAAGCACTTACGAACCTGTACATCTTTTCTCAATCTTTGGCGGCTTTGTTTACAATTATTAAACAGTTAATGAGCTCCGAAGCACCAGGAGGCTGTTTATAACAATAACAACAGTTGATTGGCAAGTTTTCATGCTTGTAAACTGTTTAATAAATGTAACCAAAGCCGTCAAAGATTGAGGAAAGATGTACACATTCGTAAGTACTTGCGTAACTGCTTCGTGAATCTGGCCCCAGGCTATAAACCCCAAGCAATCTATCTATTCGTTCTTTCTCTGTATATGTTAACTTTCACTTTGAGAATTCTCTGCTTGGAGATAATTTCCGGGACATGTGTGGTTACTGACTGTAGTTGTTATTGATGTTTCTTTCCCAGCTGCTTCTCAAGCACTTGGGGTGGACGGTAGAGCGACGGTCTCGCTTCATGCAGGTCGGCGTTCAATCCCCGACCGTCCAAGTGGTTGGGCACCATTACTTCCCCCCCGTCCCATCCCAGATCCTTATTCTGATCTCAATGCTATACAGTCGTAATGGCTTGGTGTGTTTTCTCCTGATAGTTCCGTTCTTCAACTGCATTATTTATGGAGAGTTAATTAGGTTTATAGTGACTACTCTTTAGTTCCTTACCAACTTGCCTTATGGGTTGAGTTCGTAGCCCATCCACTCTGCTACTTAGACTATCTAGCTACGTAATACTTATCCAGCTGTTCCGGAAGATATGGAAAAGTAGCCGGAGAAAATGTCTTCTCTCCTGTAGCAAGAATACTTTGAGAAATGAGAACTGTCTTACCTCCAAAGGTCACACCTGTTGCTTGGCTTCTACACTTGTGCATGAATGATGCCTTTACACACTTTTATACAAATCACAGAGCGTAAACCCCCCTAGACTCTTAAACTATAAATACACTCTGGACTTTACGCCATGCATTCAGTAAGGAGATTATTGCGCCAGCAGCCATGGGGAAGCCTGTGTGTGTGTGAGGCAGGCCAGTTACCCCAATTTGCCTGTGGTTAAGCGCTTGAATGACATGAATGCATTACACACGGATGGTGAGAGGCGCAAGCATTCCCCCCCCCCCCCTTCCCCCTGTAGCTCCCTGATGGGGTCGTGGTGAGGTCGGCTTTGAACACCAATGACTTTACGGGCTCGCCATAGCCCGTGCTACTTGGAACTTTTTGTTCCAGGTAGCGAATCTTAAACAACAACAACGAGTGACTTGTGTATACTTGTTAGGAACTGGCAAACTTAATTGGAAACTTGAGTTTTGCATTGGTGGTTAGTAGATAAGTGGAGGTAATTATCTCTGTGATTGAGGACTATGGTGTGATGAATATGATGAGTAGTTACGAATTGCCCAACACTCATCAAATGCGTTCAGTTATTCATGTTTCTGCCCGAAACGCTTTGCGTAATAGTGGCTTTAGGCATTGTATATACTAGCTCTATCTATAAATTCATCAATATATGTATCACCCCATGTATGTACTTTACCTAAATAAACATTTGAATTTTGAATTTGATGATGGGCTAATCAAAATAGTGTTATCATTGCGTATCATAATTGTCGCTCAGCTTCTTGGATAGGTTATATTAACACATCAAGATATCAACACGTATTGACCACAATGTCACGAAGATAACACGTTAATCCTCTCCAATAACGAAACTCGTTCACCTTGCATGGTTAATCGCCCCATCGCATCCTAAGCTATAATTTCCCATTCAAAAGAATTGCCACCAAAAAAGTGACCAATTCCTGTCGTTACGTCAACTCAGCCTGTCATTACTTCACTTTTATAGCCTATGACAAAAATTGGGTCCTAATAATCACTAAAGATATTTATTATCGTGGCATTAAAAATGTAATTGGTGGCAGTTTCGCATCAGAGAATGAGCAGACACGCACGCAGAGCGACAGCTATGATGTACGCTATAATATTGTACCCAGCAGACTGGTCCAACAGACTGGTACAGCAGACTGGTCCTTAAGCGTTGCATAGTCTGCTGTAACTGTTCCTTCAGTGTTGCATAGTCTGCTGCAACTGCTCCTTCAGCGTTGCATAGTCTGCTGCAACTGCTGCTTCAGCGTTGCATAGTCTGCTGTAACTGTTCCTTCAGTGTTGCATAGTCTGCTGTAACTGCTCCTTCAGCGTTGCATAGTCTGCTGCTTCAGCGTTGCATAGTCTGCTGTAACTGTTCCTTCAGTGTTGCATAGTCTGCTGTAACTGCTCCTTCAGCGTTGCAAAGTCTGCTGCAACCGGTTGGTGATGCAAACTTCGCGAGTTATATAGCCTGGTGGCATATATTACATGAGTATATTTGTTATATATCTTCTTAGACGGTTTTGTTTGATTGGAAAATATACGGTATGTATATTACTTTATATGTATACGGTATGTATGTCGATATAAAGTATATAGCTTGGATTGTTCAATGGCCCCTCCCAGTTGTTAACTAAACTATTAAGACGAAACTGTATATATATATATATATATATATATATATATATATATATATATATATATATATATATATATATATATATATATAATGTGGTGTGTGTGTAAATTAACACGTGATAAATAATGTGAAAACGTTATATATCACGATTTTTATTTATTCATAATATGATATATATATTATATATAATATATATATTATATATAATATATATATTATATATAATATATATATTATATATAATATATATATCATATATTCGTATAACCACGAATATGATATATTCATATTATATTTAATTAAAATTGTGGGTGAATTTGTGTGTTGAGCTTGGATCGTTCCCTGTGTTACAGAACTGTCAATTACAGCAGTTGATGACTACTCAAGTTAACAGGCGTATAGCACTCTCTTCCCAAGGATCAGCTACATTGGCAACCTGCTGGTTTTCCCTGTAACACGATCCTCCAATCAATTTAGAACCAGGTGACAAGCGTTCAAATAAACATCGTTGCCCAATCGTCGTCGTCTCCATATTTCCCACCACAGCGAAAGCTGTTTCTGCAGAGATATAGTGTGATTAACAGGGGTTAATGGGGGATTATTTCCGCTACCTAGAGCGGTGGAAATAGTATTCTTGATATCAACTCGGTGGAAACGGTATTCTTGATATCAACTCGGTGGAAACGGTATTCTTGATATCAACTCGGTGGAAACGGTATTCTTGATATCAACTCGGTGGAAACGGTATTCTTGATATCAACTCGGTGGAAACGGTATTCTTGATATCAACTCGGTGGAAACGGTATTCTTGATATCAACTCGGTGGAAACGGTATTCTTGATATCAACTCGGTGGAAACGGGATTCTTGATATCAACTCGGTGGAAACGGTATTCTTGATATCAACTCGGTGGAAACGGTATTCTTGATATCAACTCGGTCTAAATAGTATTCTTAGTATTCTTTATCAACTCGGTGGAAATAATATTCTTGACGCACTAACGGTACACCTGTGTATTGTGTTCTTGAGGCTAAGCAACGAGCTTGCAATCAAAGATCAACGTTGATCGGGCTTGCATTGCATGTATATCTTGGTGTATTATAGCTGATTGGGATTTATGATTGATGTATTGGTTGGTTGCACGTGACGCAGCCAATCTGCAGTGAACAGTCTAATCACTGCTGGAAGATACACATGATTGGATCAAGTGCACATGGCACATCCTGGCTACAGTGAACACACTAATCACAGTTCCACCCACCTAATCACTAATCGACTCCGTCATTACTAACGAGAATGAAAATTAAAATACCTCTCCCGTTCCTTAATTGCAGTAAATTATGAAGCAGAACAGAGAGTTTTAACAAAAATATCGCAAATTAGTAATAGCTATCATTTACTAAAAAAAAATTATTTACGAAAATTTTTATTTTTACGCACCCTTATTTTTTGACGCAAGCCATTTTCAGAACATTATATAAGACCTGAAATTTTCGTTTTTTTTTATTTCTTGTTTAGTATAAGAAAAACTAATGTTTGGTTCTGTGTTATATCTTCCCCTAACTTGTGTGTGTGTATATATATATATATATATATATATATATATATATATATATATATATATATATATATATATATATATATATATATATATTTATATATATTATGTCGCACCTAGTAGCCACAACGCACTTCTCGGCCTACTATGCAAGGCCCGATTTGCCTACTAAGCCAAGTTTTTCTGAATTAATATATTTTCTCTAATTTTTTTCTTATGAAATGATAAAGCTACCCATTTCATTATGTTTGAGGTCAATTTTTTTTTATTGGAGTTAAAATTAACGTAGATATATGACCGAACCTAACCAACCCTACCTAACCTAACCTATCTTTATAGGTTAGGTTAGGTTAGGTAGCTGAAAAAGTTAGGTTAGGTTAGGTTAGGTAGGTTTGGTAGTCTAAAAACAATTCATGAAACTTGGCTTATTAGGCAAATTGGGCCTTGCATAGTAGGCTGAGAAGTGCATTCTGGCTACTAGGTACGACATATATATATATATATATATATATATATATATATATATATATATATATATATATATATATATATATATATATATATATATATATATATATATATCTAGTAACTAGAGAATGGGAGGCTAAAGGGATGGGAAGGGGGTGGGGGCGTGGGATGGAACAGAGAAATGGGAAGGGGGCAGAATAATTTAAGGAAAAATGGGATAATAAAATAAAAATTTGACTGTACCAATGTTGGCAGACAGTTTTATTATGTGTTAAACATGACTGCTCATTATCAAGGGGTTCTTGGAGAGCCGCAGTGTGTACGTGGTTCTTCCCTGCCGCTGGCTGGTTCTTCCCTGCCGCTGGCTGGTTCTTCCCTGCCCCTGGCTGGTTCTTCCCTGCCCCTGGCTGGTTCTTCCCTGCCCCTGGCTGGTTCTTCCCTGCCGCTGGCTGGTTCTTCCCTGCCCCTGGCTGGTTCTTCCCTGCTCCTGGCTGGTTCTTCCCTGCTCCTGGCTGGTTCTTCCCTGCTCCTGGCTGGTTCTTCCCTGCCCCTGGCTGGTTCTTCCCTGCCCCTGGCTGGTTCTTCCCTGCCCCTGGCTGGTTCTTCCCTGCCGCTGGCTGGTTCTTCCCTGCCCCTGGCTGGTTCTTCCCTGCTCCTGGCTGGTTCTTCCCTGCTCCTGGCTGGTTCTTCCCTGCTCCTGGCTGGTTCTTCCCTGCCCCTGGCTGGTTCTTCCCTGCTCCTGGCTGGTTCTTCCCTGCCGCTGGCTGGTTCTTCCCTGCCGCTGGCTGGTTCTTCCCTGCCCCTGGCTGGTTCTTCCCTGCCCCTGGCTGGTTCTTCCCTGCCGCTGGCTGGTTCTTCCCTGCTTCTGGCTGGTTCTTCCCTGCCGCTGGCTGGTTCTTCCCTGCCCCTGGCTGGTTCTTCCCTGCCCCTGGCTGGTTCTTCCCTGCCCCTGGCTGGTTCTTCCTTACCGCAGACTGGTTCTTCCTTACCGCAGACTGGTTCTTCCCTACCGCAGATTGGTTCCACCGAACCGCGGACTGGTTCCACAGAACCGCGGACTGGTTCCACAGAACCGCGGACTGGTTCCACAGAACCGCGGACTGGTTCCACAGAACCGCGGACTGGTTCCACAGAACCGCAGACTGGTTCCACCGAACCGCAGACTGGTTCTACCGAACCGCAGACTGGTTCTACCGAACCGCGGACTGGTTCCACAGAACCGCGGACTGGTTCCACAGAACCGCGGACTGGTTCTACCGAACCGCAGACTGGTTCTACCGAACCGCGGACTGGTTCTACCGAACCGCAGACTGGTTCTACCGAACCGCTGACTGCTGTGTTTATTCTCTCCTAAGCCTCATGACATATTGCCTATATTATTTATTGAACTAGTTCCTGGCGTGGTTCATCTCAATGATTTGGTCGATGTAATCTCTCTCTGGGTGATTCATGTACTAGTTTTTCGCGATGACTAATTATTTCATTAATGGTAATGATTTTCTTGTGAGAATTTATTGCATACTTGCAACAGTTGGTTATTGCAGAAGGTTATTAGAGCAATCTGTCTAGAGCCTTATCGTGTCCATCTTAGTCCTCAAATGTTGCAAGGCAATTCTTGTTGTTTTTGTTGTTGTATCGTGAATTGCAAGTATGAAAATGTTAAAATATATATATATATATATATATATATATATATATATATATATATATATGTGTGTGTGTGTGTGTGTGTGTGTGTGTGTGTGTGTGTGTGTGTGTGTGTGTGTGTGTGTGTGTGTGTTGCAAACGTAGATGAGAAAAAGGTTTATCTGCGAGACGAGGATATTACTTGACAAGCCGTTGTCTCTGCAAGATTGCAACAGAGCTGTTGTATCTGCAATAAGGTTTTAACCACTTCAACATGTACTCTGACATCATCACTACTGTTCCAACATCATTCCTCAATCGGTGAACAACATTTGTACTTCACTGATGTCAATATAACACAGATGTCAGGAGTGCTAAATCAAAGATTGCGGTGCGGGGAGCATATAGTGATATACTTCACGCGCGGCAGTGTATTGTGAGGTGTTACACTGTCCCCTACAGTGACAGTATACGGTGACATCAGAAGATCTCTGATGGCACATCTGTGGTTACGAAAATAAATGTGTATTCGGTTGCATTAAAATAATTGTTAAGAGTAATGACATTGTTGTGTTTGCAAGGACCCTTAGCCTCAAAGAAGAGAATATGCAGCACTCAGGGGAACATGTGAAGCTCTTGCGTCATCTTGTTTACATACTGTGATGTTGGAGCCGAGCGGACAGCACGCTGTACTTGTGGTCCTGTGGTCCTGGGTTCGATCCCAGGCGCCGGCGAGAAACAATGGGCAGAGTTAATTTCACCCTATGCCCCTGTTACCTAGCAGTAAAATAGGTACCTGGGTGTTAGTCAGCTGTCACGGGCTGCTTCCTCGGGGTGGAGGCCTGGTCGAGGACCGGGCCGCGGGGACACTAAAGCCCCGAAATCATCTCAAGATAACTTGGTAAAAATATTTCACAAATAATCAGTTATGTGTCAACTAATAACTGTGCAATATATACGTAATGGAAGTAAGTAATATAATATAATTAATAATATATAATAATATATTAATAATATAAGTAAGTAATATAATATAATATAATTAATTAAAGTAATGCAAAGTACATGTTGCAACCGGAGCTCCTTGCAAGCTCATTGGTGTTAACAGGAGCAGAAGGTAAGGGGCAACATGTATGATTGTCCTGGTTGGTTGGGGGGAGGATTGACTGGGTTATACATGGTCTGTTGAGTGCTTTCTTGCTGCCTTTTTTTGGAAGGCAGCTAAATTGTAAGTTATTGCTGTGGGTATGTGTGCTTGGGAGGATTACGAGTCCTGCGCGCTGTCTACTCAGCTGCCAGAACCCTAGTGTGGGTGTGTGTGTAGTCACCTATTAGTGCTCTGTTGAGCTTTGACTCTTAGGTCCCGCGTCTCAACTGGTGTACAGGTTCCTGAACCTATTGGGCTCTATCATATCTACAATGTGTGTATGTGTGTGTGTAGTCACCTATTTGTGCTCTGTTGAGCTTTGACTCTTTGGTCCCGCCTCTCAACAGGTGTACAGGTTCCTGAGTCTATTGGGCTCTATCATATCTACACTGTGTATGTGTGTCACAGGGACCGTGAAGGGTAGATGAATGCCTCACACCTACCTAGGTCTTCTCTCACCCTGTTAGTCTGAACTAAAAAAATAAAATCTCGCTTTTAAAGCTCCCTTAAGCGCGTGAGCCCTAGACAAAAAATGCTCCAAACTGCACAGTCTTTTCGGAGCTCAAAATATCAAAGAAGAAAGTCAAGGGAAACAGCGTAGCAAAGCTGCATATATTTTTTTTGCTATTTGCCAGTAAAAGAAAAAAATAGTATAAATCCAGTATTCAGAGATTATTGTGTTTAAAAACTTACTTGCGTTTCTGAAAACTCTGCAATAAAATTGCAAAATAAAATATATATAGTGCATTCATACGTTTACAGCTAGAAATGATTTGTACAATGTAGGAGTTTTTCTGACTATAGTTTCTTCACTGAGCTATAGGGTCGTTGCCTTACCAGCGTACCACCACTTAAAGTTACAAAGTATTAGAAAGTAGAAAAAGTAAATTTTGTGTATTTCTACAGAAATATATAGGTGGTTTTCCCTGTATATAAGTGATTCCCCTCACATATAGGTGGTTTCCCCATATATATATATATATATATATATATATATATATATATATATATATATATATATATATATATATATATATATATATATATATATATATATATGTGTATATATATGGGGGTACAGTTGCCTAACAAGTCGAATTTTCGTGAAATATTTAATTTTTCAATAAAAATTCTTATGAAATGATAGTTTTCATTGTAATATATATGATTGCAATTTTTTTTGTTATTGAGTCATAACAAATATAAAAATTTGATAAAACCTAACATAGCTGAGTCAGTAATTTATATTCTTAATAAGTATAGAGTATTATTTTTGGAGAAGATCTAATCTGGAAAGAAATATTTGAAAATAACGAAAATAATTCGGCCTGTTAGGCAAATCGGACATTGCATACTAAGCCAAGTAGTCCAGTTTTATCTATAAGGCACATTATATATATATATATATATATATATATATGTCGTACCTAGTAGCCAGAACTCACTTCTGAGCCTACTATTCAAGGCCCGATTTGCCTAATAAGCCAAGTTTTCCTGAATTAATATGTTTACTATAATTTTTTTCTTATGAAATGATAAAGCAACCCTTTTCTCTATGTATGAGGTCAATTTTTTTTTATTGGAGTTAAAATTAACGTAGATATATGACCGAACCTAACCAACCCTACCTAACCTAACCTAACCTATATTTATAGGTAAGGTTAGGTTAGGTAGCCAAAAAAAGCTAGGTTAGGTTAGGTTAGGTAGGTTAGGTAGACGAAAAAACATTAATTCATGAAAACTTGGCTTATTAGGCAAATCGGGCCTTGAATAGTAGGCTGAGAAGTGCGTTCTGGCTATTAGGTACGACATATATATATATATATATATATATATATATATATATATATATATATATATATGTCGTACCTAGTAGCCAGAACGCACTTCTCAGCCTACAATGCAAGGCCCGTTTTGCCTAATAAGCCAAGTTTTCCTGAACTAATATATTTTCTCTAATTTTTTTCTTATGAAATGATAAAGCTACCCATTTCAATATGTATGGGTCAATTTTTTTTTATTGGAGTTAAAATTAACATAGATATATGACCGAACCTAACCAACCCTACCTAACCTATCCTAACCTATCTTTATAGGTTAGGTTAGGTTAGGTTAGGTAGCCGAAAAAGTTAGGTTAGGTTAGGTTAGGTAGGTTAGGTAGTCGAAAAACAATTAATTCATGAAAACTTGGCTTATTAGGCAAAATGGGCCTTGCATAGTAGGCTGAGAAGTACGTTCTGGCTACTAGGTACGACATATATATATATATATATATATATATATATATATATATATATATATATATATATATATATATATATATATATATATATATATATATATAATGTGTCGTACCTAGTAGCCAGAACGCACTTCTCAGCCTACTATGCAAGGCCCGATTTGCCTAATAGGCCAAGTTTTTATGAATTAATGTTTTTTCGACTACCTAACCTACCTAACCTATAAAGATAGGTTAGGTTAGGTTAGGTAGGGTTGGTTAGGTTCGGTCATATATCTACGTTAATTTTAACTCCAATAAAAAAAAATTGACCTCATACATAATGAAATGGGTAGCTTTATCATTTCATAAGAAAAAAAATTGAGAAAATATATTAATTCAGGAAAACTTGGCTTATTAGGCAAATCGGGCCTTGCAAAGTAGGCCGAAAAGTGCATTCTGGCTACTAGGTATGACATATATATATATATATATATATATATATATATATATATATATATATATATATATATATATATATATATATATTATATATAATATAATATATATATATATTATATAATATATTATATATATATATATTATATATTATATATATTATATATGTATATATATAATATATATATATATTACTGTATACACACAAAGATGTGTATGTGTATACAACAATTCTTTAAGCAACAATATGTCTCTCATGTATCTTAGCAATTATAAAAACATCTAATTTATATAATCCTGGGGTTAAATTTATATTTACAAAAAAATCACTAATTTTAATACATGAAAATTAAATTATACATCTTTCAATAATATATTTACATTCAGTAATTTTCAGTGGAGTAATCCTGTCAATTTGATGGTTTGAATTTCTCATATGAACAGACCGTTGATTGGAATCCTAACCAGTTCTTGTGATTTTATGTCCATATATTCGCCAATCAATGTGTTTGCCAGCTTGTCCTACATAAAATTTATTTCAATAATTCATTACGGGATCACCATAGCCCGTGCTACATGGACATTTCGTTCTGAGTAGCTAAATCTACAGTAACAACAAATAATTTCAAGAAGTTTGGAAGGGTTTAAAAACACACCTCTTATATATACTGGTGAGTTTTTAATTAATTTTTGCACGAAATATCCAAAGAGTCACATTGATATTAACAATTTAGAGTGATTTAAAAATTCAGTTTTGACGAAATAGTAGAATTAGTTTTTTTTTATTTTGTATTATAAACTATTTTTCAAGCTGAAAAAATAATTATCTTGAAAAGTTTTGTAAAAGTAATTTTATTTTTTACTATTTTTGTAAAATATTTTAAATATTTTAAAATATTTTAATATTTTATTTATTTTGATATTTAAAAATATCAAACATTTAAGAAAACACGGTTTTTCTCCTTTATGGTAGGCCTAGGAAATATGGACGTGTAAACAAAACATAATTTTTTTATGTATACAAAAATGCTTAAATAATATCCATATTTATAAACTACCACATTTAAAATTGGTATAGAATTGTTTGGATCAGTTTCCATTGTGAATTTAATAGGAATTATATTATTTAATTCTAAAAATATATGTCCAGGCCAATATATATATATGTCCAAAATATAACAATATTTTGTAGCTATATACTGAAGACATCATCAATATATATGGAAACCATGTAGCATTATGTGACAATTATTCTAGTTTATTTTGATTTCATATATATATATATATATATATATATATATATATATATATATATATATATATATATATATATATATATATATATATATATATATATATATATATAATATACACGAATTACTGGAGAAAAAGGGCTGCCAAATGTCATTAAAAACATTTTAAATCAAAATTATCTATTAAAAAAATAATTAGTTAATAACTCATATTTTTTTCAATTCAGTTTGGTAAGTACTGGGCAAATAATCTCTTAAAGGTTCAAAACAGGAATATCTTGGATATCAACCTGGTCTTTTGTTGATAAAGACTTTACTCCTAGTTCACAATTTAAATAGGCGAGCTTAGATGTAAGATATCTAATCTGAAAAGGCCTTGTGGATAACTTACCAAAATTTTTATCAAATGATCAATTGAAATATTGAAATTGAAATAAGTTTATTGAGGTAAAATACTCACAAAGGGATGAGGTAGTTCAAGCTATTCTCACCCCGTTCAGTACATCGTGTTAATACATATACATAGACACACATCACAGACAATAAACATATTACCAAACATTGAGATAAACATCTACATTTCCAGAAATATGATTTGTCTCTTTCAGTGCCTAACATTGAATTGAAGAATTTGTAATTGACGCTGATTTAGTGTTTTTCAATTTTTTTTTAGTTAAAAGCTTGGACTAGTAATAGGCAATCCTATTTCCTCAATAAATAATAATTAAATGTTTATTCAGGTAAGGTACATACATACAAGAGATTTTACATAAATTGATAGATTTATAGATAGAGCTAGTACATACAATGCCTAAAGCCACTATTACGCAAAGCGTTTCGGGCAGTTCAAATTTTAAGTAATGTATATATATATATATATATATATATATATATATATATATATATATATATATATATATATATATATATATATATGTCGTACCTAGTAGCCAAAACGCACTTCTCAGCCTACTATGCAAGGCCCGATTTGCCTAATAAGCCAAGTTTTCATGAATTAATTGTTTTTCGACTACCTAACCTACCTAACCTAACCTAACCTAACTTTTTTGGCTACCTAACCTAAACTAACCTATAAAGATAGGTTAGGTTAGGTTAGGTAGGGTTGGTTAGGTTCGGTCGTATATCTACGTTATTTTTAACTCTAATAAAAAAATATTGACCTCATACATAATGAAATGGGTAGCTTTATCATTTCATAAGAAAAAGATTAGAGAAAATATATTAATTCAGGTAAACTTGGCTTATTAGGCAAATTGGGCATTGCATAGTAGGCTAAGAAGTGCGTTCTGGCTATTAGGTACGACATATATATATATATATATATATATATATATATATATATATATATATATATTGGTGTATACTGGCAGCAGGTTTTCTTTCAAACATGTTTCATTGAATATGACCGCATATTCTGTATTTATTATTTTCTGGTTTAGGGCTTCTATCCCTCTAACTATTTTCTTAGCATCAGGGCTTAATTGAAATAGGAGTTCTTTAAAACTCATTTTCGTACTTTTAAGGTGAAGAAAAGAAGTGATTTACTATAGAGTGTATTACACTTATTTGTATAATTTGCACGACGTTTCGAACCTCCATGGTTCATTCTCAAGTGAACAGATCTTACAATACTAGTTGATTTTATACCCGCATTAGGTCAGGTGATAATACAATGAAGGTGAAAAACATGGGGGGATACATAAGGGATAAACATAGGGGCTGCAGAAGGCTTATTGGCCCATACGAGGCATCTCCTCGTATGGAGATATATATATATATATATATATATATATATATATATATATATATATATATATATATATATATATATATATATATATATATATATATAGTTCTCTGAAAGAAACCTGTTAAGCAGAATATTGTCAGCTAATCCTACGTGGTTTCCATTTGATGTGTTCTGTTTATGGGCCACAAAATAAGAATTTGGGCATACATTAATTTTTATAATTTATAATAAAACTTGAAAATTATTCTATGAAACAATGTGACAAACACATTTACCAGGCCGTAAAAGAGCGTTAGAACATCATAAGGAAAATATAAGATTCTAATACATTAAATCAATCCACAAGGGCCGTGACGAGGATTCGAACCTACGTCCGAGAGCATCCCAGACGCTGACTTAATCGACTGAGCTACGACATGGTAAAAGAATTGCAACCAGAACTTCTACTGAACTTTTGATACATCACGCTATTGTGATTTGTGTGTGTTCAAATACATTGTTTATTGATAAGAGAGATCTAAACCCCTCCAGTTAAACGGAATAATTCACTTTAAAGTAAACTAAATTTAATTTTGAAATTGAATCTTTTTGTAATATCCCCAAATTTTATAATACTCCAGATATATATATATATATATATATATATATATATATATATATATATATATATATATATATATATATATATATATATATGCAACAATGATCACAAAAACACTGATCCAAGTATGCAGAATAACCACATATGAAAAATAGAAAATGCTTAACGCGTTTTCGGCTAATTCGCCTTCATCAGAGCAAAGTAGAATGTTAATTCTACTTTGCTCTGATGAAGGCGAATTAGCCGAAAACGCGTTAAGCATTTTCTATTTTTCATATGTGGTTATTCTGCATATATATATATATATATATATATATATATATATATATATATATATATATATATATATATATATATATATATATATATATATATATAATACCAACCTCACATCTAAAAAGAAAGAAAATAATAAGGTTTGTGTCTTATATTAAGTCGTATTGAAGGTTATAATTTGGTAAATGTTTGGGAAACCCGCTGGTCGAATCACCACACACCTCTCATTGTCAACCATCTTGGTATATGATGATTAATCTGCTCTCGTGTAGTGTGTGTGGTGATTAATCTACTCTCGTGTAGTGTATATGATTAATCTACTCTCGTGTAGTGTATATGATTAATCTGCTCTCGTGTAGTGTGTATGATGATTAATCTACTCTCGTGTTGTGTATATGATGCTTAATCTGCTCTCGTGTTGTGTATATGATTAATCTACTTTGTATATGATGATTAATCTACTCTCGTGTTGAGTATATAAATCCTCTTCCTTTGGTTTCTGTATCTTCTAGAAAACATGTTAATTATTCGAAGGTGCTGGGATTTATATAGTGTGTGTACCGTACCTAGTTGTGCTTGCGGGGGTTGAGCTTTGGCTGTTTGGACCCGCCTCTCAACTGTCAATCAACTGGTGTACAGATTCCTGTGTGTCGTTTGGCTTTATCTTGAGACGAAAGCCATCAGCGAGTTCAGAGGTACGAAAGTCATTCACCTGAAGATGAGAAACACGATTGGCGATGCCTTATGCCCCCTTACTTATGGAACAGTTTCCATTCCACAGCTGTACCAGAGAGGATACCTGATCAACCAGGCTGTGACTCATACGTCAGGCTGCGAGCAGCCGCGTCCAATAGCCTGGTTGATCAGTCCAGCAACCAGGAGGCCTGGTCGACGACCGGGTCGCGGGGACGCTAAGCCCCGGAAGCACCTCAAGGTAACCCCTATTATATGAATGGTTTACAACTCCCTATCTTGAGGTTATCTTGAGATGATTTCGGGGCTTTAGTGTCCCCGCGGCCCGGTCCTCGACCAGGCCTCCACCCCCAGGAAGCAGCCCGTGACAGCTGACTAACACCCAGGTACCTATTTTACTGCTAGGTAACAGGGGCATAGGGTGAAAGAAACTCTGCCCATTGTTTCTCGCTGGCGCCTGGGATCGAACCCGGGACCACAGGATCACAAGTCCAGCATGCTGTCCGCTCGGCCGACCGGCTCCCTTATTACATAAATGGTTTACAAATATGGGATTTTTTAACGTAAATCAATAACTTATATTTAGAACGTCGTAAGTGTTGAGAAGGGAAGCAAAGGCGGCTGGTGAACAAGTGAACAAGAGCAAGAACAGTAACAAAAAAACACGTGAATGGATGAAAAGTGTATTTGTGTGACGCCGAGACCATGAATAAATATGACAGAATTAAATATGGACACTATTTAGTTTGCTTGTGGATCAAGTCTCTTGCTTGCTTGGTAAAAAAAAAGCTATGTCACTATATCATTTTTAATATATTTTATTCATTTTTACTGTGTTTTCTTTTGATATTGGGCATATTTATGGTCAATTACGTGTCCATGAAGATTTCTATGTATATACTCGAGGAAAAGCTGGTTGCCATGGTAACAGCTTACTATGATATCAACTCCCTCAGGAACCCAAGAGTGAATCACTTGGGGATGGACGGTAGAGCCACGGTCTCGCTTCATGCAGGTCGGCGTTCAATCCCCCGACCGTCCACAAGTGGTTGGGCACCATTTCTTTCCCCCCCCCGTCCCATCCCACATTCTTATCCTGACCCCTTCCTAGTGCTATATAGTCGATATCCTTCTGATAATCCCCTCACACATGACGATATCAACTCCCACATGACGATATCAACTTCCCCACAAGATCAACGCAACAATCTATCCCCTTGACAATCAGGACAGTTTTGACATACTCCGACAATCAGAAAGCTTTGACAATCAACACAAACTTAGAAACAATTAACACGTGATGTTCAAAATTCTCGCGGAAATTTAACTGCTATTACTAACAAAATAATAAAAAAAGAATAAGTTTATCCGGCTTTGCGTGATTTGGTAAAAAAAATACTTTTATTGTGATTTAGACTCCGGGTATTTGGAACAAAAAACCATATTTTTTTGTTTTTTTGTTTTTTTAAAGTGGATTTGATAGGTAGTGATACTTATCATTGGCCCTTGTCGTTGTCACGATCTACTTTATTAAGTAATAATATACTTTTATTGATGTAAGCATTTATAAGAACACCAATAAGAGTTTTAAGAACACCAAAAAAAGTTCTAAGAACACTTAAGAAGAGTTCTAAGAACACTTAAGAAGAGTTCTAAGAACACTTAAGAAGAGTTCTAAGAACACTGAGAAGAGTTCTAAGAACACTGAGAAGAGTTCTAAGAACACTGAGAAGAGTTCTAAGAACACTGAGAAGAGTTCTAAGAACACTGAGAAGAGTTCTAAGAACACTGAGAAGAGTTCTAAGAACACTGAGAAGAGTTCTAAGAACACTGAGAAGAGTTCTAAGAACACTGAGAAGAGTTCTAAGAACACTGAGAAGAGTTCTAAGAACACTAAGAATGGCAAGAGTAAAACTTTGTGAATAACAGTGGTGTTGATATGACCAACTAATAATGTCATAATTTGATAATAATAAAGGTACCTCCAAAAATTTGCATAAGAAAGCTATATGAGTGTGTGTGTGTGTGTATGTGTGTGTGTGTGTGTGTGTGTGTGTGTGTGTGTGTGTGTGTGTGTATATGTGTGTGTGTGTGTGTGTGTGTGTGTGTGTGTGTGTGTGTGTGTGTGTGTATCAAAGGTTGGAGACCAGACGCTTTCGGCTAGCCTTGTCCAACTTTGCAGGTTGAGTGATCTGGGGTATGGGACGGACATAGGCTGGTTGGGGGGTCGTCAGAATTTAAGAGTGAACTGCATGCTACGGTGATATACAGACCCAAATAAAATAAAATTGCCATTGCACGCTAGCTAAGCCTGGCTAAATATCTTAGTGAAAAAAATAATTCATTGTAATTTTTGTTTTTTAGTTATCTAGATCAGTGAGTCCTGTTGTATATAAGATTGACGGAGAAAATTTCTGTTTGTCATACTTTGCCCATAGCACCATAAAATAATTTTGATACACCGCCCCATCCTACCAATGGCTGACCCAACACCTTTTCACACATTCAAAACCAACAGTTATCTGTTTTATGGTTTAAATATTTCACAGTGCTAGTTCCATCCACCAGCCAACCACCCGCACGCCAATTGGAAACTATTATATTTATGAGACAGAGACATAGCAAAAAGTCAGAAGCTGTATATATAGACATACAGACATACAACATAGGAGCAGACATGTGGTTTGTTAAGTGGTCTCAAACAGCCACACCCCGTGACGCATTATGACGCATTATGACGCATTAAGAGGACAGGTTGGTACCCGGTGACGCAGTATGACGCATTAAGAGGACAGGTTGGTACCCGGTGACGCAGTATGACGCATTAAGAGGACAGGTTGGTACCCGGTGACGCAGTATGACGCATTAAGAGGACAGGTTGGTACCCGGTGACGCAGTATGACGCATTAAGAGGACAGGTTGGTACCCGGTGACGCAGTATGACGCATTAAGAGGACAGGTTGGTACCCGGTGACGCAGTATGACGCATTAAGAGGACAGGTTGGTACCCCGTGACGCAATATGACGCATTAAGTGACCCCAACCAACCACACCCAGTGACGCAGTATGACGCATTAAGAGGACAGGTTGGTACCCGGTGACGCAGTATGACGCATTAAGAGGACAGGTTGGTACCCCGTGACGCAATATGACGCATTAAGTGACCCCAACCAACCACACCCAGTGACGCAATTTGACGCATTAAGTGATCCCAACCACGCCAAACATCACAACTCCGGAGCTGAATTAAAAAAAAAACCACAATAGCTGGCTAGAAAATATATATATAGACTTAAAACAAACGCCTTTCTTTCCGAATTATTGAAAGCGGGTTTTGTGGGGGAATAAACAATTCCATGTCGCGTAACTTTTCACTTGACAAATACAAAAAATGGGAAGAGGAACCAATACGAAATATATGTAACCAGATCGAAAATGCTCGATTTTTTGTTGGCAAGAGAGTGAAAAGACACAGTCACTCGAGAAGAGTGGCAGTGCCCCTTTGTCACTCGAAAAGACTTCTCCCTCCACTCATTGGGGAAAAAAGTCACACTTGTTGATCGCTAGTTAATGACTCTGTGGGGAAAAAAGTCCTGCATAGGAAGAGGTCAGATAAAAGAGTAGCAGTATTATTAATTTGAGGGTAAAAAAAGGTACTTGAAACGCTTGTACTAGACCCGTCGCTCTGTGGTGTATAGTGTATTGTGTATGGTGCTGGATTATGATTAGATATGGAATTGATGCTCGGAACAGCTGATAATTGATAGTTGTGTGGGTAGGGGGTAGTTGTGTAGGTCGGGGTTAGTTGTCGTGTAGGTAGGGGGGCATCGCACAGACTGGTTCCTACCCTATCTACTACCCTATCTACTACCCTAGCTCCTACCCTAGCTCCTACCCTATCTACTACCCTATCTACTACCCTATCTACTACCCTAGCTCCTACCCTATCTCCTACCCTATCTCCTATCCTATCTACTACCCTAGCTCCTTCCATATCTCCTACCCTGGCTACAACCTTAGCTACAACCTTGGCTACTACCCTCCACCATAAACTACACATCCAAACAAACGCTTAATTGGCCCCTTTACAAACTGTTCTTCCACCACCATTTCTCAAATCCAGACAACAGAGGGAAAACAGCTTTTGCACGACAGTTCAAGCTTTCAATTTACGCAGCTTGAAAAATCAATAAAATTGCAATTCATGAAATTGTTTTCTCGAGTCCGTGTTTTGGTCTCTGAATTTAATCATGACTGTTCAGTATGTTAATGAACATATGAAACGTGATTGTTATAGGGGTATAGGAACTCCCTGCATCGGTGCGTGATTCCCTGGGGCCAGATTCACGAAGCAGTTACGCAAGCACTTACGAACGTGTGCATCTTTCCTCAATCTTTGACGGCTTTGGTTACATTTATTAAACAGTTTACAAGCATGAAAACTTGCCAATCAACTGTTGTTATTGTTATAAACAGCCTCCTGGTGCTTCGGAGCTCATTAACTGTTTAATAATTGTAAACAATGCCGCCAAAGATTGAGAAAAGATGGACAGGTTCGTAAGTGCTTGCGTAACTGCTTCGTGAATCTGGCCCCAGGTTCGTAAGTGTATGCGTAAGTGCTTTCGTGAATCTGACCCCTGGGTTTTATAATGAGTTATATGACATAATTGCTTATGCATACTGTTTCTGCAAGTTGTGCCGTGTTGCACGCTGCACACGAAATATGCACAATTTGAGTTTCTCGACAGTTTTGTTGCATTAATGTGAGATGTGAGGCAATCGACTGTGTGCTCACCTGATTGTGCTGGAGGGGGTGTTGAGCTTTAGCTCCTTGGCTCCGCCTCTCGGCATGCAGGTGGGACCGGCATCCAGGACCTTATTGCTTAAAGATGTAGTCTCTAAGTGTAGTCTTTCCCTGGCACCTATTCCTTCCCCTGGCACCTATTTCTTCCCTGGTACCTATTGCTTCCCATGGCACCTATTGCTTCCCCTGGCACCTATTCCTTCCCATGGCACCTATTTCTTCCCTGGCGCCTATTCCTCCCTATCGCCTATTGCTTCCTCCCTATCGCCTATTGCTTCCCCCCTGGCACCTATTCCTTCCCCCCTGGCGCCTATTCCTTCCCCCCTGGCGCCTATTCCTTCCCCCCTGGCGCCTATTGCTTCCCCCCCTGGCGCCTATTCCTTCCCCCCCTGGCGCCTATTCCTTCCCCCCTGGCACCTATTCCTTCCCCCAGGCACCTATTCCTTCCCCCCTGGCACCTATTCCTTCCCCCCCTGGCGCCTATTTCTTCCCCCCTGGCGCCTATTCCTTCCCCCCTGGCGCCTATTGCTTCCTCTGGCACCTATTCCTTCCCCCCTGGCACCTATTCCTTCCCCCCTGGCGCCTATTCCTTCCCCCCTGGCACCTATTCCTTCCCCCCTGGCGCCTATTCCTTCCCCCCTGGCACCTATTCCTTCCCCCCTGGCGCCTATTCCTTCCCCCCTGGCACCTATTCCTTCCCCCCTGGCGCCTATTGCTTTCTCTGGCACCTATTGCTTCCTCTGGCACCTATTCCTTCCCCCCTGGCACCTATTCCTTCCCCCCTGGCGCCTATTCCTTCCCCCCTGGCACCTATTCCTTCCCCCCTGGCGCCTATTCCTTCCCCCCCTGGCACCTATTCCTTCCCCCCTGGCGCCTATTCCTTCCCCCCTGGCACCTATTCCTTCCCCCCTGGCACCTATTCCTTCCCCCCCCTGGCGCCTATTCCTTCCCCCCTGGCACCTATTCCTTCCCCCCTAGCGCCTATTGCTTCCTCTGGCACCTATTGCTTCCTCTGGCACCTATTCCTTCCCCCCTGGCACCTATTCCTTCCCCCCTGGCACCTATTCCTTCCCCCCTGGCACCTATTGCTTCCCATGGCACCTATTGCTTCCCCTGACACCTATTCCTTCCCCCCTGGCACATATTCCTTTCCCCCTGGCACCTATTCCTTTCCCCCTGGCACCTATTCCTTCCCCCCTGGCGCCTATTCCTTCCCCCCTGGCACCTATTCCTTCCCCCTGGCACCTATTCCTTCCCCCTGGCGCCTATTCCTTCCCCCCTGGCACCTATTCCTTCCCCCCTGGCACCTATTCCTTCCCCCCTGGCACCTATTCCTTCCCCCTGGCACCTATTCCTTCCCCCCTGGCACCTATTCCTTCCCCCCAGGCACCTATTTCTTCCCCCCTGGCGCCTATTCCTTCCCCCCTGGCGCCTATTCCTTCCCCCCTGGCACCAATTCTTCCCCCCTGGCACCTATTCCTTCCCCCCTGGCACCTATTCCTTCCCCCCTGGCACCTATTCCTTCCCCCCTGGCACCTATTCCTTCCCCCGGCGCCTATTCCTTCCCCCGGCACCTATTCCTTCCCCCCTGGCACCTATTGCTTCCCTGCCATATACCTTCCTACACAGCTTCCTAGACCAACTAAGAGGAGTTGATGATTGAAGACGAGGTAATTCCAATGCTTCCCATTACTAGAACTTACCAATAGGCGTTAAGAACGGGTGAAGATGGAGCCGAGTAGTGAGACAAGCAGCTGCATGTCTACCTGTGCTTCACCTGTACTTAACCTATTACCACCTTGCTCGTTAAGTTAAGTAATAATTGTAATTAAGAAGCAATAAGATGCTTATCTTAACATACTAAGAAGGTTAGGTAAGGTCGGTGTTTTCTATGAAGCTTTTCAAGGTAAACTAAAATATTCACAATTAGTATGTCACATATGCATTTAATAAGTCAATATTGACTGTACGAAAGTGCGAGAACGGGTTGAAGGTGTTCCACCTTTCCTTGCCTAATACCAGAGATGAACTCTTGGTGATTGATTGATGAAGATTAAGCCACCCAAGAGGTGGCACGGGCATGAATAGCCCGTAAGTGGTGGCCCTTTTGAGCCATTACCAGTATCAAAAGATGATACTGGAGATCTGTGGAGGTGCGACTGCACCCTGCGCGACGGGAGATGTCTCCCGGACCAAATGGTTACCAAATGGTAAACTCTTGGTATTGCGAAAGGGAAAATAGACGTTATTGAGGAAGGTGAGGAAAGAGAGAGAGGGAAGGGCTTGGTGCCAGGGGAACAGTGGTTTTAAAAAATGCAAACTGAATTCATTTTTCTCTCACTTGTGATTGGACCCGCGAGATGGCATCGTATCCAAACGACAAAACACAATTAAATTCAACAAGACGCCCCGGATCTCGCTCTTGTTATGATGGAGAGAAAAAGAAAAATGGACCTAATTTACGGCAGGGGTAAAAACCACTTTACATGACGTATTAACATTCAATAAAGACTGAAAAAGCTTTTGCGCTGTTTATGAAATCCACAAAAACCCGCCAAGCAAGCACAAACAGGCACCCGGCACCTGAGCAACAAGGTGATTTGGCTTGACCTGCCCCACAACACCAACCCACATGGCTCCACTAACTCCAATGTTCCTTAACCTTCCTCAACTCCACTTAGCCTCTCAATCCCCCCTTCCCCTTCTCTCCCCCCGTTCCTGATCCCCTCTCCCCCCTCTCCTAACCCCCCCTACGCCTCACTTCCCTCCCACCCTCATGTCCTGACTCCTTGTCAACAACCTCTCACCCCTCTTAACCTCATAACCCTGGTTGATCTTCGTGACTCGAACCTCTGACCCGACTATGCCACCGCTTACACCCCTTCCTCTTTCACCCTCTTAACCCCATCAACGAGCTTGACCCCAGACCTGGCCATCCCACCCACTGCTCCCCCCAACCCTCCTAAACTCTCATTTATCAAACCCTTTCTCATGTATATCCCACATCCTGCAGCCCTCGCACTCCTCCCTCACACTCTATTATGGCTCCGCCAATATTCCTCATCACATTCTAAATTCTCACCTTATTCTCTCATCTCTCACCTCATAAACACTTCTCTCTTACCCTACATCTCGCTGTATCAAACCAAAATTGTCCGTGGTTCGTGATTTTTAATGTCCACCGAAACGGGCCGCTGGAACACCGGTTTATACTCTGGAATCAAGGTGTTGTAACGTCCTGTGAGAGGGTGAGAAGGTCCTGTGAAAAGGTCCTGTGAGACGGTCCTGTGAGACGGTCCTGTGCAAACTGACTCTGAATCAATGGTGTGGTGAGTTACCCTTGACTCCTGCAGCTAATGGTTCTATGACGGACATCCTGGCACTTAAACAGAGGGAAAGGGGAGTGGCGCTAGAGAAAGGGAGGAGAGAGAGAGAGAAACTGGGGAGTGAGGGTAGGGTGGGTAAGAGCTCAATAAAGAGGGGAAGTGGTGCAGCGGGGTGAGGAATGGGGAGGAGGCAGGTGAGAGGGTGTTCTGGGGGAGAGAGAGGCGTGAGATGCACAGCAAGAACGGGGGGAGAGCAATTTGCAAGAGAGGCAAGGGTGCATACAGGGAGACCTATTATAAAAGTGAGGAAGATGAGTGGATTAGGGAGAGGGAGGGAGAGCAGGAGACGGGAGCTGCAGGGAAGGCCAATAGGGAGGGAGGGAGAGAGAGGGATTGAGTCCTGTATCATGATGGAATCTGGGCTGGTGTTGCTCATTCTTTACAAAAGTAGCCATTCTGACGGCCGTCAATCTCCCAGCCTGTAGGATGGGTGCTTCTGGTGGTAGCGCAGACTCTCTCATCTCAGCAGACTTCCTCATCTCAGCAGACTCTGCTTCGGTGATGCGTGTGATCCCAACAGCTTCTCAAGTGGCATCACTCTTGTGTAACTTAACACGGAAATAACACTAATGACAAATTAGACGCATCAGTGACCGTCACAATATGGTGTTACGTCAATATTTCCATCAGAATTCGACGCTGCGTTAGTTACAAGCAATCGCCGGGTCGTTAACCACTGTGAACCACTTCATAACGTTACTGTTGACTAAACAGTAGCAATGAGAGCAGAGCCATTGCAGCAGACAGTAGTAGGCCTATTGAACAGTAATGACGGAATATGATTTTTTTTCCCCATGAACCTGGATCTATAAGAAATGGGCGTGGCCTGCTACGGGGGCGTGGTCAAGTGCGTGGGCGTGGCGTAGAGGTAGACCAATGTGTATTTGCTGGTGGTTGCCACATGATTGTTGACGTTTGACAAGCAATTGTTAGTTTTTGATTGTTGAGTTTCATACGTGAGTGTTGGGGCTTGACAAGTGATTGTTGGCGATTGGCACGTGATTATCTGCATTCGTGATTGTTGGGGTTTGGGGACGCGATTGTTAGTTCTTGACCTATGATTGTTTGGGTTTAGGGGACGTGGTTGTTAGTGTTTGACAGGCGATTGTTGGTATTTGACACATGGTTAGTGGAAGTATTTGTGTTGGGGGGGGGGGGTGGCTCCTTATAGCGGTTATTGTATAATACATCACCGATGGAGACAGGTGGGTCTCAGTAGGCAGCGTTAACCCGTCCTGTATAATACAATAAAATACAATATTGCTGCACATAAGTAGGCTTCAGTAGGTAGCACCCTCTTGTATAATACAATATTGCTGCACATAAGTAGGCTTCAGTAGGTAGCACCCTCTTGTATAATACAATATTGCTGCACAAAAGTAGGCTTCAGTAGGTAGCACCCTCTTGTATAATACAATATTGCTGCACAAAAGTAGGCTTCAGTAGGTAGCACCCTCTTGTATAATACAATATTGCTGCACAAAAGTAGGCTTCAGTAGGTAGCACCCTCTTGTATAATACAATATCCCTGGAGACAGATGGGAGCCCTAGTGGGCAACTTTGATTTGCTTGATACGTTTTCAAATGTAGATATGATAGAGCCCAATAGGCTCAGGAATCTGAACACCAGTTGATTGACAGTTGAGAGGCGGGAAGGCAGTGAGGTGCCTCCTGCCTCTACCTCTGAGGTAAACCTAGACTTCACTACCTTGATATAAGATTATCATGGCTCTTCTGGCCTCTTGTTTCACATTCAAACTGCATATCAATTGGATTTTGCTGAATATATTCGCCAGTTCTCGGCCCACAAGCTTGGCCTGGGGCCAGATTCACGAAGCAGTTACGCAAGCACTTACGAACATGTACATCTTTTCTCAATCTTTGGCGGCTTTGTTTACAATTATTAAACAGTTAATGAGCTCCGAAGCACCAGGAGGCTGTTTATAACAATAACAACAGTTGATTGGCAAGTTTTCGCGTTTGTAAACTGTTTAATAAATGTAACCAAAGCCGTCAAAGATTGAGGAAAGATGTACACGATCGTAAGTGCTTGCGTAACGGCTTCGTGAATCTGGCCCCTGGCCCGCAAACTTGGCCAAGCGCACGCTATATCGTAGACTCGTAGAGTGTAATCTGCTTGTGAGAAACTAACACAAGAACGACGCTATATGAGGTTCTTGAGGTTATCTTGAGATGATTTCGGGGCTTTAGTGTCCCCGCGGCCCGGTCCTCGACCAGGCCTCCACCCCCAGGAAACAGCCCGTGACAGCTGACTAACACCCAGGTACCTATTTTACTGCTAGGTAACAGAGGCATAGGGTTAAAGAAACTCTGCCCAATGTTTCTCGCCGGCGCCTGGGATCGAACCCAGGACCACAGGATCACAAGTCCAGCGTGCTGTCCGCTCGGCCGACCGGCTCCCTATGAGGAGCCAAATACTACCGTAGAATATCTGAATATAACAAGAGTCATCTGCAAATAATTGGGATAATTAAGTTCTAATAACTGGAGTCATTAGTGGATAATTTTAGCAATTAGTTATAACAAGGCTGGTCATTATACGGTTGGGAGTAAGCTGTTAATTTTTGCCCTAGTTACCTCCCTATTGTTCACACATCATCACATACACCATAATTTCTTGTGTATTCACATGTATATGTATTAGTAAGCCTGGATGTTTGAGAAAGGGAAATGTATACATAGGATTTCAGAGTTTGAAACATGATGATGGATTTCTGATTTTGGTACACTTGACAGGCAGCCCTTCTGTCATCTTGACAGGCAGCCCTTCTGTCATCTTGACAGGCAGCCCTTCTGTCATCTTGACAGGCAGCCCTTCTGTCATCTTGACAGGCAGCCCTTCCGTCATCTTGACAGGCAGCCCTTCTGTCATCTTGACAGGCAGCCCTTCTGTCATCTTGACAGGCAGCCCTTCTGTCATCTTGACAGGCAGCTCTTTGGTGATATTGACAGGCAGCTCTTTGGTGATATTGACAGGCAGCTCTTTGGTGATATTGACAGACAGCCTTTGTCATCTTGACAGGCACCTCTTTAGTGATATTGACAGACAGCCTTTGTCATCTTGATAGGCACCTGTTAAGTGATATTGACAGACAGCTCTTGTGTCATCTGGACAGGCACCTCTTTAGTGATATTGACAGGCAGCTCTTGTGTCATCTTGACAGGCAGCTCTTTGGTGATATTGACAGGCAGCTCTTTAGTGATATTGACAGACAGCCTTTGTCATCTTGACAGGCACCTCTTTAGTGATATTGACAGACAGCCTTTGTCATCTTGATAGGCACCTGTTAAGTGATATTGACAGACAGCTCTTGTGTCATCTTGACAGGCAACCTTTCTGTCATCTTGACAGGCAGCTCTTGTGTCATCTTGACAGGCACCTCTTCAGTAATCTCAAGAATCTTTCTCTTGATTTGATGTTGGTCTTAAGGCCTATCAACCTCTAGAAAGGTTAACAAGGCCCTCCACAATTGCTTTCAGACCAACCAACAAGTATATACTTTTGATCTCAACACAAACCAGTGCTAAAATATACTCTCAAGGTATACACGCCGGGAAGAGTCGGGGTATATATATCTCAGTGTGTATATATGATGGGAAGAGTCGGGGTATATACATCTCAGTGTGTATATATGATGGGAAGAGTCGGGGTATATACATCTCAGTGTGTATATATGATGGGAAGAGTGGGGGTATATACATCTCAGTGTGTATATATGATGGGAAGAGTGGGGGTATATACATCTCAGTGTGTATATATGATGGGAAGAGTCGGGGTATATACATCTCAGTGTGTATACACGCCGGGAAGAGTGGGGGTATATACATCTCAGTGTGTATATATGATGGGAAGAGTCGGGGTATATACATCTCAGTGTGTATATATGATGGGAAGAGTCGGGGTATATACATCTCAGTGTGTATACACGCCGGGAAGAGTGGGGGTATATACATCTCAGTGTGTATATATGATGGGAAGAGTCGGGGTATATACATCTCAGTGTGTATATATGATGGGAAGAGTGGGGGTATATACATCTCAGTGTGTATATATGATGGGAAGAGTGGGGGTATATACATCTCAGTGTGTATATATGATGGGAAGAGTCGGGGTATATACATCTCAGTGTGTATATATGATGGGAAGAGTGGGGGTATATACATCTCAGTGTGTATATATGATGGGAAGAGTGGGGGTATATACATCTCAGTGTGTATATATGATGGGAAGAGTGGGGGTATATACATCTCAGTGTGTATATATGATGGGATGAGAGTGTTGTAAACAGTGTATTGTGTGAGTGTGAATAGTGTGCGAGCATTAGACCCTCCGGAGTACAAAGAGGAGGTTATCTAGCTCTCTTTTTAATGCCTGCTCCTCTTTACACGCCTCTCGCTTTGCTCCTTTTCCTTGCTCCTTTGTCTCTACTGTTGAGAATATAGCTCTCTAGTGGAGTAATTTATGCCAGTGCGTTCATGCGGTTGTTTAGGCTAGTGCGTTCATGCGGTTGTTTAGGCTAGTGCGTTCAGACAGTTTAGGCTAGTGCGTTCAGACAGTTTAGGCTAGTGCGTTCAGACAGTTTAGGCTAGTGCGTTCAGACAGTTTAGGCTAGTGCGTTCAGACAGTTTAGGCTAGTGCGTTCAGACAGTTTAGGCTAGTGCGTTCAGACAGTTTAGGCTAGTGCGTTCAGACAGTTTAGGCTAGTGCGTTCAGACAGTTTAGGCTAGTGCGTTCAGACAGTTTAGGCTAGTGCGTTCAGACAGTTTAGGCTAGTGCGTTCATGCGGTTTAGGCTAGTGCGTTCAGACAGTTTAGGCTAGTGCGTTCAGACAGTTTAGGCTAGTGCGTTCAGACAGTTTAGGCTAGTGCGTTCATGCGGTTGTTTAGGCTAGTGCGTTCATGCGGTTGTTTAGGCTAGTGCGTTCATGCGGTTGTTTAGGCTAGTGCGTTCAGACAGTTTAGGCTAGTGCGTTCATGCGGTTGTTTAGGCTAGTGCGTTCATGCGGTTGTTTAGGCTAGTGCGTTCATGCGGTTGTTTAGGCTAGTGCGTTCATGCGGTTGTTTAGGCTAGTGCGTTCAGACAGTTTAGGCTAGTGCGTTCAGACAGTTTAGGCTAGTGCGTTCAGACAGTTTAGGCTAGTGCGTTCAGACAGTTTAGGCTAGTGCGTTCATGCGGTTTAGGCTAGTGCGTTCATGCGGTTGTTTAGGCCAGTGCGTTCATGCGGTTGTTTAGGCTAGTGCGTTCATGCGGTTGTTTAGGCTAGTGCGTTCATGCGGTTGTTTAGGCCAGTGCGTTCAGACAGTTTAGGCTAGTGCGTTTAGACAGTTTAGGCTAGTGCGTTCAGACAGTTTAGGCTAGTGCGTTTAGACAGTTTAGGCTAGTGCGTTCAGACAGTTTAGGCTAGTGCGTTTAGACAGTTTAGGCTAGTGCGTTCAGACAGTTTAGGCTAGTGCGTTCAGACAGTTTAGGCTAGTGCGTTCAGACAGTTTAGGCTAGTGCGTTCAGACAGTTTAGGCTAGTGCGTTCAGACAGTTTAGGCTAGTGCGTTCAGACAGTTTAGGCTAGTGTGTTCAGACAGTTTAGGCTAGTGCGTTCAGACAGTTTAGGCTAGTGCGTTCAGACAGTTGTTTAGGCCAGTGCGTTCAGACAGTTTAGGCTAGTGTGTTCAGACAGTTTAGGCTAGTGCGTTCAGACAGTTGTTTAGGCCAGTGCGTTCAGACAGCTGTTTACACCAGTGCGTTCACAGGGTTGAGTATGTTTGCGACTCGCATTACGGAACGTTCATTTGGTTCATATTTTTTTCCTTTGCTTTATTTCCGCTGTTGTGAATATTTGAAGGTGTTTTTCAGCATTCAACAGCCCGGGCGGCTCAGTAGGTGAAGTGTATTACGCGCTTGCAAGAGCGTACGCACACATAGTTAGTATAGCAACATGGAACACTACTCTAGGGCTTATTGGAGCTATCTACACTACCCTCCCCCCTGCCTGAAGTGGGGCTCTCACGCTCCCTATATATATATATATATATATATATATATATATATATATATATATATATATATATATATATATATATATATATATATATATATATATGTGTGAACAAGCCTGAATGGTCTCCAGGACTATATGCGACTGAAAACTCACACCCCAGAAGTGACTCGAACCCATACTGCCAGGAGCAATGCAACTGGTATCTACAGGACGCCTTAATCCGCTTGACCCTCACTTCCTTATGTCCGGTCGTGATGGTCAAGCGGATTAAGGCGTCTTGTAAATACCAGTTGAATTGCTCCTGGCAGTATGGGTTCGAGTCACTAATGCGGTGTGAGTTTTCAGTCATATATATATATATATATATATATATATATATATATATATATATATATATATATATATATATATATATATATATATATATATATATATATATAATACACGTATATAGACTTAATTACTTTTCCTCATTTTTAAACTTTGCTTGTTGCAAAAGTTGTCTTGTGTGAAGACTACAAAAAAATGTCGTGTCTAAACTTTCGTGAGAGGAAGCTGGAAGTTTTCAAGTCAAGCCTTAATGTCTGATGGCTAAATGATCAACCAGCCTTTGCTGGCTAGTAGACAAAGTATTTAACATTAGTTACCTCGCATGAAGAGTCAAGACGTCTTGAGGTGTCTCCACAGAGAAGAGAGTTGTTTTAGCTTTTGTGTTAATCATCTTAAGCAAAGCGTTTATTAGCTTCACAGCTTATTATTTTAACTTGGCATATTCTGTCTTTGACTTATTTGTAATGGAATAATGTTAGGCAGATTTGACGAGTACATAAAATGGAATTATCCTGGTTAAGGAGCACATCTCATTAATGTGTTTCAAAGGCATCGCTAAAGCTTCTTAACTGAAGCACCCTCCATCTTATCAGACAGTCATCAGCTCTGAAGTGCTGCTTGGAGACAGAATGTTCTCTCACACTGACCGGCCTGCCCCCCCTCCCCTCCTTACAGCTCTCTACCCCCCATTCCTCCTCAAAGCCCATTTTTTCACTCATACCTATTTCACCTCGGCTCAAAAATCCATGTGAAGTAATTAGCTAATGGTGACGTGCCCTCGTAGGGAAGTAAATATCATCTGCAGAGGGCTAATGAAACCGTGATTTCCTTTACACCAAGTGGGGGTGTGTCCGAGGAACTCCCCCCCCCCCCCCCCCACCTTCCCCTCCTCGCTGGCAATTTGTCCCATTATATACTTTTTTTTTTTTCCTCCGTGCATAAAATGGCGTCAAGTGGGCGTGTTGACGCTGAGACAGGACTTGGATGACTGAGAAAGCTGAGAATGAGACGAGATCAAAGGAGTATGATGTAGTTTTGCTTCAGTCAAGACGATTGGATGGTGTAAACGGTCACTTCCTGTCGTGTGTGTGTGTAATATATATATAATATATATAATATACATTATATATATAATTTATCCCCGGTGTGGACGGTCTCTCAATCTCTCTCTCAATCTCTCGCTCTCTCAATCTCTCTCTCTCAATATCTCTCTCTCTCTCTCTCTCTCTCTCTCTCTCTCTCTCTCTCTCTCTCTCTCTCTCTCTCTCTCTCTCTCTCTCTCTCTCTCTCTCTCTCTCTCTCTCTCTCTCTCTCAATCTCTCTCTCTCTCACTTTTTTTTTTAATTTTATCAAGCTTTTTATCATCATTAACCATCTTCCTAACACCATGTTTACCACTCTACACAAATGAATTAAATAATTTTCAAGTAAGCTAACACAAATCTACGGACATCACATCTGTGATTTCATTTCAGACTTCATGCTATTTCAAGAGAATCGGACTTGGGGTAGGGGGGGGGGGGGGGGTAGGATTTTAGCTCATATATCATAAAGCATTTAACCTAGACCTACCCTGACTAGCCTATAACCGTCCGGTTCCACAGACCATTTCCAGTGCAAATCTGGGAGAGACTAGCCCCATGCCGGGAGCCGATCGGCCGAGCGGACAGCACGCTGGACTTGTGATCCTGTGGTCCTGGGTTCGATCCCAGGCGCCGGCGAGAAACAATGGGCAGAGTTTCTTTCACCCTATGCCCCTGTTACCTAGCAGTAAATAGGTACCTGGGTGTTAGTCAGCTGTCACGGGCTGCTTCCTGGGGGTGGAGGCCGGGTCGAGGACCGGGCCGCGGGGACACTAAAGCCCCGAAATCATCTCAAGATAACCGCAAGATAGCTAGAACAACCTAATATATAAGCAAGGACTAAGGAGAAATTATCCTTGCACAGTGCAACAGGCCGTCAACAGTTTCCTTATTATACAAGGAATATATATAATATATAATATATATATAAACTTTAAGGGTAAAAGTGAGTATTGAGCGTGATTGGCCAGCCGGGAAAGAGTTCTGGGAGGCGTAAATACTGAAGAGTGTCTGCGTGTCACAATTTGCGTGGGGCGCCCCACAAATGATGTGGCGGTGTCACCGGCCCCGGGGAGGAGGCTGGACATCGGGCCAGCCATGTCAGAGACGCCAGTCTAACTGGCCAACTCCCGTCGGTAGCTCCGACACACTCCCAAGCTCCCCTGGCCCCTGCAGGGGCTGTATACCCCCCAGGCTCCCCTGGCCCCTGCAGGGGCTGTATACCCCCCCAGGCTCCCCTGGCTCCTGCAGGGGCTGTATACCCCCCTAGGCTCCCCTGGCTCCTGCAGGGGCTGTATAACCTCTCTACCACACCCCCCAGGCTCCCCTGGCTCCTGCAGGGGCTGTATAACCTCTCTACCACACCCCACAGGCTCCCCTGGCTCCCCTGGCTCCTGCAGGGGCTGTATAACCTCTCTACCACACCCCCCAGGCTCCCCTGGCTCCTGCAGGGGCTGTATAACCTCTCTACCACACCCCCCAGGCTCCCCTGGCTCCCCTGGCTCCTGCAGGGGCTGTATAACCTCTCTACCACACCCCCCAGGCTCCCCTGGCTCCTGCAGGGGCTGTATAACCTCTCTACCACACCCCCCAGGCTCCCCTGGCTCCCCTGGCTCCTGCAGGGGCTGTATAACCTCTCTACCACACCCCCCAGGCTCCCCTGGCTCCCCTGGCTCCTGCAGGGGCTGTATAACCTCTACCACCACCCCCCAGGCCCCCCAGGCTCCCCTGGCTCCTGCAGGGGCTGTATACCCCCCCTGGCTCCCTGACTCCTGCAGGGGCTGTATAACCTCTCTACCACCCCCCAGGCTCCCCTGGCTACTGCAGGGGAGCCTGGACGTGACATCATGGAGTCCACCACACAGACATCAGGATATCCACAACGTAAGAGTAACCCTGAGCATCAAGAAGTCTCTGAGGGTGACATCAGGACGTCCCCCTCGACGGAGCATCAAGATAGCCCAGCTGACACAGGACTCTCTCTCTCTGGCACTGTTGCAAGCCCTGCAAGGTGCCACACTAAACAGCAAAGAGCTCCTCTGTTTTAAACCTTCATTCCCCAAATTTGCATCACAATGGACTATTGCCTGAGAAGGGTATAAATATACTATTGGAAATCACTTTTTTATGCGTTATTAATCAGAATGTTGCTAGCGGAGGATAGAAATTGTGTAGAACATATTAGCCTGGCTTTGATGAGTCCCTGGAACGAAATGTATATTGGTCTACGAGTGATGAATACATACACACACACCATCATTTTGAGGGCTGTGTTGCAGCTGTCGAGGCTATGCAATTGCAGAGTTGCACAACTATGACCCAGGTGGAGACTGGAGTTGGTGAGGTTCCAAGTGCATACAGGAATTTCTTGGGGGTTTCAGGAAGCATCTTGACTCCTGGATTGTTTCTTTGGTAATGGTCTCAGATGCGAACTTTTTCTGAAGATGAATAGGGCTTGAAGATGAATAGATGTGTTGTTTTGCTTGTGTTTCCTGCTGGTGGTTGTGATGTGTTGCTCTCTATTGGTGAGTAATGTTGCTCTCAATTGGTGAGTGATGTTGCGGCTTCGTGGTGAGTAATGTTGCGGCCTTGTGGTGAGTAATGTTGCGGCTTCGTGGTGAGTAATGTTGCGGCCTCATGGTGAGTAATGTTGCGGCCTCATGGTGAGTAATGTTGCGGCCCCGTGTTGAGTAATCTTACAGCCTTGTGCTGAGTAATCTTACAGCCTTGTGCTGAGTAATCTTACAGCCTTGTGTTGAGTAATCTTACGGCCTTGTGTTGAGTAATCTTACGGCATTGTGTTGAGTAATCTTACGGCATTGTGCTGAGTAATCTTACGGCCTTGTGCTGAGTAATCTTACAGCCTTGTGCTGAGTAATCTTACAGCCTTGTGTTGAGTAATCTTACAGCCTTGTGTTGAGTAATCTTACGGCCTTGTGTTGAGTAATCTTACGGCATTGTGCTGAGTAATCTTACAGCCTTGTGTTGAGTAATCTTACAGCCTTGTGCTGAGTAATCTTACAGCCTTGTGCTGAGTAATCTTACAGCCTTGTGCTGAGTAATCTTACAGCCTTGTGTTGAGTAATCTTACGGCCTTGTGTTGAGTAATCTTACGGCATTGTGTTGAGTAATCTTACAGCTTCGTGGTGAGTAATCTTACAGCTTCGTGTTGAGTAATCTTACAGCTTCGTGTTGAGTAATCTTACAGCTTCGTGGTGAGTAATCTTGCAGCTTCGTGTTGAGTAATCTTACAGCTTCGTGGTGAGTAATCTTACAGCTTCGTGGTGAGTAATCTTACAACTTCGTGGTGAGTAATCTTACAGCTTCGTGGTGAGTAATCTTACAGCTTCGTGTTGAGTAATCTTACGACCAGGTACTGAACAATATATATCAGCCATATTAAGACAGATGGTGATATCACGAGATGTCAAGAACCAAGAGCTGTGCTCACTCTGGCAGGAAGATATGCTTACGGAGGTGTTCCGTCAGGGTGTGTTCTATTCTACCGTCTATTGCCTACCGTGTTCGACAATTTCTTGACGTTGGGGGACGTTAGGAGGACGGGCTGCTTTCCTACCACAATCGCCATCCCTGCTTTCCTGCCACAACCAGCACCCTACCTACCACCCCCATCTCCTACCACAATCCCTTCTCTCTACCGGAGTTACGTCCGAACTCCCCTTCTGCTAACGTCGTCCTCTCTACTGCCACAGGCACTCGTGTAGGTCGAGCAGTACCCTCGTTCCCACAGGGAACCATCCTAAACCCCTTTCGACTCGAGTTGACATCCACAGATGTGTTTAAATCTAGCAACATCACCTGAAATCCCCTATCTCACCCCCCCCCTCTTCCATCTCACACCCCTCCCACTACCCTCTCTCCCATCTCACCCCCTCCCACGACCCTCTCTCCCATCTCACCCCCCCCCCCACGACCCTCTCTCCCATCTCACCCCCTCCCACGACCCTCTCTCTCCCATCTCTCTCCTTCCCACGACCCTCCTCCTCTCTTCACCCCCTCCCCCTCCCTCTTCACCCCCTCCCACGACCCTCCCCCTCTCTTCACCCCCTCCCCCTTCACCCCCTCCCACGACCCCCTCTCCCATCTCACCCCGTCCCACGACCCTCCCCCTCCCTCATCACCCCCTCCCACGACCCTCCCCCTCTCTTCACCCCCTCCCCCTTCACCCCCTCCCACGACCCCCTCTCCCATCTCACCCCCCCCCCACGACCCTCCCCCTCCCATCTCACCCCTCCCACGACCCTCCCCCTCCCTCTTCACCCCCTCCCACGACCCTCCCCCTCCTTCTTCACCCCCTCCCACGACCCTCCCCCTTCACCCCCTCCCACGACCCTCCCCCCTCTCTCTTCACCCCCTCCCACGACCCCCTCTCCCATCTCACTCCCTCCCACGACCCTCCCCCTCCCATCTCACCCCCTCCCACGACCCTCCCCCTCTCTCTTCACCCCGTCCCACGACCCTCCCCCTCCCTCATCACCCCCTCTCCGGTGCTCTCTCAGCTCCCCGCCCCTCCTCCGGACGTCTACTAAAACAATGATCGTCGCTAACAGTTGAGACCGTCCAGGGGGCATTTTTCCCTACCTCGTTGTTGTTGTTTTGGGATCATTTTTTCCCCGGGATGGGCTTCCGTAGGGACGCGGGCGGCCGCTGTGCCTTGATGCATTTGCTAAATGGAACACTGCGGTCGACGGCGCTGCGACTTAACCGCGGCAATATTCACTAGGAGGGCGTGTTTTAATCTGGCAGCAGGTCGGCCCCGATCGTCCTAGGGATTAGACCTATCCACCTAGACCAGCGGTGTGTAGGAACTTGGGGGTGTAATGATAGGTTTTAATGTAATCGTATGTTTGTGTGGGGTTTGTGTATTGAAGCTTGTCTCTGTCTGTGTCTCTGAGTCTCTCTCTCTGAGTCTCTCTCTCTCTCTCTCTGAGTCTCTCTCTCTCTCTCTGAGTCTCTCTCTCTCTCTGAGTCTCTCTCTCTCTCTCTGAGTCTCTCTCTCTCTCTCTGAGTCTCTCTCTCTCTGAGTCTCTCTCTCTCTCTCTGAGTCTCTCTCTCTCTCTCTCTGAGTCTCTCTCTCTCTATCTCTCTCTCTCTCTGAGTCTCTCTCTCTCTCTCTCTCTCTCTGAGTCTCTCTCTCTCTCTCTGAGTCTCTCTCTCTCTCTCTCTGAGTCTCTCTCTCTCTCTGAGTCTCTCTCTCTCTCTGAGTCTCTCTCTCTCTCTCTCTCTCTCTCTCTGAGTCTCTCTCTCTCTCTCTCTCTCTCTCTCTCTCTCTCTCTGAGTCTCTCTCTCTCTCTCTCTCTGAGCCTCTCTCTCTCTGAGTCTCTCTCTCTCTGAGTCTCTCTCTCTCTTTCTTTGAGAGAGACAGAGACAGGGAGACAGAGACAGAGACAGACAGAGAGAGACAGACAGAGAGAGAGAAAATGTCAAAATTTTCTATGCCAGAAAATAAAATGGAGGGGAAAGATTGGAAATAAGATGTAGTTCAACTAGTAAGGAGGGAATGGCACTAATAGGGAGGTTGAGGACCATAGTACATATACCGACATACAACCCAATTAGAAAGTAGAAATCAGTACTATTGAATTTGGACAAACTGGAAAACGATTTGCTATTTATGTTGCAAAGACAATCTAACCTAACCTTCCAAGGCTTTAATACATGCTATCTTGAGGCCTAATATAGTACATATGTGTGCTATACTAGCAATATTTAAGTTAGCTTCTTTTTGTCTCTCTAAAGCGAATAGTACAAAAGTTCCACTATCATACTGCTTAGTACATGAATATTTGTACTATGGTGCACAGTGCTAACAAAGAGAAAACAGGAGGATGGGTTTCTATCCCACACCACAGACCATTCCCCCTGCATATTTGTGAGAGTCTTGCCACAAACTTCTGGCCTCCAACTTTGGACAGAGGTTCTGTCATATAGTAGTAGTAGTCCATCAGTCTCGGGAGACTATGGAGAGACTGGTTGTCGGTCTGGAGTGGCCTCTCCAGGGCGCAAAGCCTGGGTAGGTTGATACGGGGGAGAAGCTGTTACCCATGCAGCAGGTCCCACCTCCTCCTCTGTCCAAAGTTGGAGGCCATACCCTTACAGTATGTGTGTAATATATATATATATATATATATATATATATATATATATATATATATATATATATATATATATATATATATATATATATACATATATACATATATATATATATATATATATATATATATATATATATACATATATATATATATATATATATATATATACATATATATATATATATATATATATATATATATATATATATATATATATAATATTAATGTATATATATTAGTCTCTGTTTTCTCCAGTTTTATCAATTTGGTCTATATTGACCTACGACTGAGCGAGCGTGCAAAGAAGATTATTGGTAATTAATGACCATTTGTTGAATCGAAATTCTATGATGCCTTTGTTGTTGATATCTTTATTTCCAGCGACAGACTCCATGTCTGCCGCTGCCGCCGTGTCTGCTGGTAGACTTTTTTGTCATTTCCTTGTCATCGCGATTACCGTGTACTTGAAGCGTGAACTCTGTATTTGTTATCATTGTGCATAATGATAACCAAAATCATTGCGAGGACTGGATGTTATCCTGACTGTGTACTCGCTATACACTCGTATGATTTACGGGCTCACCATAGCCCGTGCTACTTGGAGCATTTTGTTCCAGGTAGCGAATTTAAAACAACAACATCGTATGATTCGTTTTCTGTGGTGGAAGGAAGTGATCCAGAATACAGGTGTATGAATACAGGTGTATGAATACAAGTGTATGAATACAAGTGTATGAATACAAGTGTATGAATACAAGTGTATGAATACAGGTGTATGAATACAAGTGTATGAATACAGGTGTATGAATACAGGTGTATGGCTCTACATGTCTCTCTCTCGGGACAGACAGACAGACATGTCACAATAACGTGGCTGAAGTATGTTGACCAGACCACACACTAGAAGGTGAAGGGACGACGACGTTTCGGTCCGTCCTGGACCATTCTCAAGTCGATTGAGAAACGTCGTCGTCCCTTCACTTTCTAGTGTGTGGAGTGCATTGTCTTGTAGCCTCTGAATCGTTAGGATTCCCCAGTCTGCGAGTACTTTGGTACTCTTGATTATAGTCTGCTGGTGTTGAAAGGACGATCCTGTGGTCCTGGGTTCGATCCCGGGCGCCGGCGAGAAACAATGGGCAGAGTTATCAGGCAGAGGTTGATCAATGATCAACCAGGTATCAGCCAGAGTTTTTCACTATGCCCCTGTTACCTAGCAGTAAATAGGTACCTGGGAATTAGTCAGCTGTCACGGGCTGCTTCTTGGAGGTGGAGGCCTGGTCGAGGACCGGGCCGCGGGGACACTAAAAGCCCCGAAATCATCTCAAGATAACCTCAAGATATACCTAGCAGTAAATAGGTACCTGGGAATTAGTCAGCTGTCACGGGCTGCTTCCTGGGGGTGGAGGCCTGGTCGAGGACCGGGCCGCGGGGACACTAAAAGCCCCGAAATCAACTCAAGATAACCAACCATCCAGCAGGCCTCGCCACGACCGTCCTCGTCAGCCTCTACCCCATCCTCCTCGCCTGGGTCCCTGATAGGTACCCAAACGTGATTAACGTGCAAAGATCAAAGGTGAGGGAGTGTTTATAAGGCCCTGAACGCCGCCGGGGTAATCTATATAATGCATTAAACGCTCCCTGTGGAGGCCATGCTGGGATTCTTTGATTTATGCCTCGGTGAGAGGTCGCTGCGGGTCACTGCTTGACAAGGACAAAACTCCACGTCGCTTCTTGCAACGTTGTTTACAAAACAATAACAAAAATCTTCATAAAAGTATTTGTGTGTACGTCTGATACCATACTACTTGTGAAGGAGGAAATGTATATGTTTACCTCTCAGAATGTTTGGTAATATGTTTATTTGTGATGTGTGTCTATGTATGTATTAACACGATGTACTGAACGGGGTGAGAATAGCTTGAGCTACCTCATCCCTTTGTGTGTATTTTACCTCAATAAACTTATTTCAATTTCAATTTCAACAAAAAACTTTAGAACAAATTGTTAAAGATTCGCTACCTAGAACAAGACATTCCAAGCAGCACGGGCTATGGTGAGCCCGTTGAGGACTTAAAAGCAAATAAAAGCGTTTTTTTGTTAGTGTTTCGTCTGGGTGAAAATAGTTGTGGAGGTGATTTTGGTAATTACAACTTGGCAGATATGTGGGAGGAAGTTGGAAATGCGTGGTTTAATAGGTGATCTCACTTGTCTTGGCACTTTAACCTTAACCTGAACTTGGCGTGTCATAATTAGTTATATGATGAATTATGTGATGATTTCCGTTTTACCTTCGATTTAATGGAACTGTAATTGTGATTACCGATAAGATTTTTTGTTACATATATATATATATATATATATATATATATATATATATATATATATATATATATATATATATATATATATATATATATATATGTGTGTGTATATCACGAAAATAAACACGTGATTAAGAATGTGACAATGTCAGACCACGGAGGAAAAATGAAACAGGAAATTTCCTTAAGTACTTTCGTATATTAAATACATCTTCAGAAGGTCACCTTCTGAAGATGTATTTAATATACGAAAGTACTTAAGGAAATTTCCTGTTTCATTTTTCCTCCGTGGTCTGACATTGTCATATATATATATATATATATATATATATATATATATATATATATATATATATATATATATATATATATATGTGTGTGTGTGTGTGTGTGTTTGTTTGTTTGTTTGTTTGTTTGTTTGTTTGTGTTTGTGCAGGAACGCGCAAGCCAATGATCACTATTAACTCTAAATGACCCAACCAGGATTCGAACCCATGCCGTCAGGATCACCCCATCTTAAACGTACACAGTACTCTGACCACCTCATATATATATATATATATATATATATATATATATATATATATATATATATATATATATATATATATATATATATATGTATATGTATATGTAATGTGTGTTTGTGTAACGTATATAGATTTCCTGTTTAAGTTTTTCTCTTGACTATTACAAATGCATTAATATTATTGTTAGCATCATAACTAATATTACTACAGTAAATAATTATTGCTATCACTGCTGAGCGCGGCATTAGCTCCACCGATGCAGAACATGATATAATTAAAATAGAAATTAATTGCAGATTAATTAAAAATATAAGTAATTTTAAACCCTCCTTCTTTTTTTTCCAGGTATGTTTAAAGACGCACACGATTGGTGTGTGTGTTCTCGCTTGTAAGAACACCTGAGTGACGCCACCATGTGGCGTGTTCTGGCTACAGGTGCTCGTCTAGATGTGTTCAGGTGAGTTTATAGGGTTCTTTTGACCATGTCGTAGCTCAGTCGATTAAGGCAGCGTCTGGGATGAGGATTCGTAGGTTCGAATCCTCGTCACGGCCCTTGGGGATTTGTTCATTTATAGGGTCGCGTTGTAGCTCCCTAGCCCGGCCTTCCATCAGCTGGTCAATTCATGCGTTTTCATTATTCATGTTGAAAATATCAATTCATTACATGAATTCAACTAAAGTAATACTTAAGTTGGTCATACTAAAGCTGTATGTGTGTTCTAAAGACCTCTCTGAACAAATCCACAAGGGCCGTGACGAGGATTCGAACCTGCGTCCGAGAGCATCCCGGCTATCGAGGCAACCCGTCCTCGACTCAAGTCCATTACACCCAGCGGTCAACCCCACAGACGCATTCATAAATTTTAACATGCTGTTCATTCAAAACGGGAATTTTCTCAAGTATAAATTAATATTATAATATATTAGCATATTGTGCATATATAGGCATTGGTTAGGTTAGGTGTTTAGGTTCGGTTGGCGATTATTTGTATTTGTAGTACGTGGGTGAAGCATTTACAGCGTTGTGATTCGAACAAAATTCGTCAGTGAAGCACTTGTTCCGGATATGTTCGAACGTCAGCAGTTGTGAGTCGTGTGTAAACCGCTTTTCATTCATAAACAGGGGGTTTGGCGGGTGGATGGAATCACTTTTGGATCTTTGTTTGGAGGACGGGCTGATCGAGGATGCTCTCGGACGCAGGTTCGAATCCTCGTCACGGCCCTTGTGGACTTGTTCATTTGATGCATCACGCAATTGTGATTTCTAGGTGTAACCTTTATATCTGTGATGTGACCGTTGGAAGACCATCATTCATTCTCATGTACCTCATCCTCGTAATTCAGGGACGAGTCACCTTACAAAGTTGTGAACCATATCTGGATTTTTTTATTATTATTAACATCTTTATTGACAAACATAAATACAATTTTGCCTAATCTGAGGATTTTGATAGTCCTATTAAAGTGAGGATAATGCTGGTATTCACTGTCACGCAGGACAGAGGGTCATACATAAGACAATTGGTCTAAACTGTAGGCTGAAGCACATATATATCATGGTTACAATCAATGTTTTAATGTATGGATATGTGAAAACATTCTGGATTTCTTGTGTATTTAGGTGGGGGTCCAGGCTGGTTCGGCATACCTCAGCTCCACGATGGGGCGGCGGAATGTGGGTGGCAGGACTATTACGTGGGGGGGGGGGAGGGAATATTAGGGGTAAGCAGTTGAGTCATTAAATCAACAAACACTCATTCTGTTCTCAGGTCAGGGCTACTCACTAAGCATTTGCCAAACTACCTTCGAATCTCTATCATTTCTTCAATATGTGGCGACTTTGGTTACATTTATTAAACAGTTTACAAGCACCGAAACGTTCCAGTCAACTGTTGTTATTGGTATAAACGACTTCCTGGCGAATCGGAGTTCATAAACTGTTTAATACATGTAATCAAAGCCGCCAAACTTTATAAAAAAAAGATGTACGTAGATGCGTATATCTACGAGGTCATTCGTGGCCGAGGCTCGTTAAAGCTGCGGCCCATCCCCCCCCCCCCCCCCAAGACACAATTGATCCATTGCAACATATTGTGCATTAAAAACAGGTTACTTCTCATAAATATATTTGATATTGTTATTGTTATATTTCTCCGTATTTAACGTAGATTAGCTTACGTGTTCAAGTTCCATTGGCGATTATTTGCATTTCAAATACGTTACCTTGCGATGATTTCGGGACTCAACGTCCACGCGGCCCGGTCCTCGACATGGCCTCCGACATGTTACGTGGGTGTAGCAGTTACAGAGTTCGTCAGCGAAGCACTGATTGAAAAGTGTTCGAACCTCATCTGTTGTGGGCGTGGTTGTTAGTGGGCGTGGCTGTTAGTGGGCGTGGCTGTTAGTGGGCGTGGCTGTTAGTGGTCGTGGCTGTTAGTGGGCGTGGCTGTTAGTGGGCGTGGCTGTTAGTGGGCGTGGCTGTTAGTGGTCGTGGCTGTTAGTGGGCGTGGCTGTTAGTGGGCGTGGCTGTTAGTGGGCGTGGCTGTTAGTGGGCGTGGCTGTTAGTGGTCGTGGCTGTTAGTGGGCGTGGCTGTTAGTGGGCGTGGCTGTTAGTGGTCGTGGCTGTTAGTGGGCGTGGCTGTTAGTGGGCGTGGCTGTTAGTGGTCGTGGTTGTTAGTGGGCGTGGCTGTTAGTGGGCGTGGCTGTTAGTGGGCGTGGTTGTTAGTGGGCGTGGCTGTTAGTGGGCGTGGCTGTTAGTGGGCGTGGCTGTTAGTGGGCGTGGCTGTTTGTGGGCGTGGCTGTTAGTGGGCGTGGCTGTTAGTGGTCGTGGCTGTTAGTGGGCGTGGCTGTTTGTGGGCGTGGCTGTTTGTGGGCGTGGCTGTTTGTGGGCGTGGCTGTTTGTGGGCGTATTTGTTTGTGGGCGTATTTGTTTGTGGGCATTGTTGAAGGCGAGTATGCTTGTGGGCGTGGCTATTAGTGGGCGTGGTCTATATATTTCTAGGCTAATTTGTCCGTCCCATTTGGCCACCCGTCCACTTTTGGACTTGCTGATGATTGGCTAATGAACACGTCACGTCACCAAGCTCCTCCCATATGTCACGCCCTCAACCAATCGCAAACTCTACGGTGATCTTTCTTCTAACTTCATCTATTCACCTCGTAATGGGAATTTAGACTAGTTAAAGGACACTTGTCTCCACAGCTTTTGATTACCGCTCAAGCGGCAGATTAAAAACTTTGTCTCTAATTATCTCTAATGGATATGTCAAGAAAATTCTCCTGACGAACAATGAAGATTTCGGTAATACATTCACTTGTTGTTCTTACCTAAAAGGTATAAAAATGAGGCTAATATGCTTTACGGATTTCAACTAATGAAGAGGATTTGTTGCAGTTTTAATCTGTTTCACACGCTGGATGGTGTAGCCTTTTGTTGCCACGGGTAAGTCCTTCCACCGGCCCTCCACAATAGCTATTTCTCTCGCTCTTCAAAAAAGCAACGCAGATAGGCTTATTAATATGTCTTTAGTGTGACATTGTTTGTTTGTGTCCCCGTCTGCTGGAGAAAAAGGGTAAGATATATATATATATATATATATATATATATATATATATATATATATATATATATATATATATATATATATATATATATATATATACGACAAGTGTCAGACCACAGAGGAAAACTGAAACAGGAATTTCCTCAAGTACTTTTGTATATTAATACGAAATATATATGGACTCCTTCTGAAGATGTATTAATATACGAAAGTACTTAAGGAAATTCGTTTCAATTTTCCTCTGTGGTCTGACACTTGTCGTATATATATATATATATATATATATATATATATATATATATATATATATATATATATATATATATATATATATATATATATATATATATATGAATACTTTTTAGTAAATCAAAAAAACTGGGTCAAAGTTTGTCGTAATGTAGGTTAGGTTAGGCATGGTATGGGCTCCAATGTGGCAGTAGTGTGTGTGTGTGTGTGTGTGTGTGTGTGTGTGTGTGTGTGTGTGTGTGTGTGTGCGTGTGCGTGTGCGTGTGCGTGAGAGACACTGATGTACACAATTAATATCTTGCAGACGAGCTAAACAGTATAATCTCGCTTGATCTAAGCATGTTTAAATTTACATAACCTATTCTAACTTAACCTAAATAGGTTTAATTTGAATTTAGTACTATTCATCAGCAGTAGGAGACATGTTCCTAACATACCTGATGTTGTTAATCTGCTTAATACATCGAACTTCGTTGTATCCAACATTTATATATATTGTTTTTGTGTATCTTTCTAGAAAATTATGAAACAGTGGAAAGCGTTCGGGATTCGTAGTCTTGAGGTTCCGGGTTCGATTCCCGGTGGAGGCGGAAACAAATGGGCAGTTTCTTTCACCGTGATGCTCCTGTTCACCTAGCAGTAAATAGGTACCTGGGAGTTACAGCTGCTACGGGCTGCTACCTGGGGATGTATAACAAAAAAGAGGCCTGGTTGAGGACCGGGCCGCGGGGACGCTTAGCCCTGAAATCATCTCAAGATAACCTCAAGATGAGTAGCCTGCAGGTCTACGATGAGTGAAAATGCCGCTGTTTCAAGGTCTTCGTGGAATTATCGTGCGGTACTAATTAGTGTTGTTCTGCTGAGATAACCAAACCACTCACTAGAAGATGGCGGGACGTCGACGTTTCGGTCCGTCCTGGACCATTATCAGTACACATACGACTTGCTAATGGTCCAGGACGGACCGAAACGTCGTGGTCTCATCATCTTCTGGTGTATGATTTGGGTCATCATATCTTCAGCCACGTTATTGTAACTCATCGTCTGCTATCAAGTGTTCCGATTTAAAGAAGTTTGTGTCCTTTTTAAATGGTGGTTTTCCTTGTTAACGAGGTCCTGGACCCCATTTTCCCCTCTCCGTGTGCCCCTACCCCTTTCCCCCAGCCCCCTACCCCCTTTCCCCCAGCCCCCTACCCCCTTTCCCCCAGCCCCCCTACCCCCTTTCCCCCAGCCCCCCCTACCCCCTTTCCCCCAGCCCCCTACCCCCTTTCCCCCAGCCCCCTACCACCTTTCCCCTTTCCCCCTCTCTCCCCTACCCCCAGGTCGTATATGTGTCCTGAGAAAAGACGGCCGTTGTGCCCTAGGACGACAGGACAGGCTTATGGCAATTTTTTCCTCTCTAAGGGGTTTTCCCAAAGGTGTCCGGGGGGCAGAGTTCCTGGCAGATAAGATGGCGGCGTCCGGTTGTGCGGCCGACTGTTCGGCTTATCCGGTGGTGGTGGTCTTATCCGGTGGTGGTCTTATCCGGTGGTGGTGTTCTTATCCGGTGGTGGTGGTCTTATCCGGTGGTGGTGGTCTTATCCGGTGGTGGTGGTTTTATCCGGTGGTGGTGGTCTTATCCGGTGGTGGTGGTCTTATCCGGTGGTGGTGGTCTTATCCGGTGGTGGTGTTCTTATCCGGTGGTGGTGTTCTTATCCGGTGGTGGTGTTCTTATCCGGCGGTGGTGTTCTTATCCGGTGGTGGTGTTCTTATCCGGTGGTGGTGGTCTTATCCGGTGGTGGTGTTCTTATCCGGTGGTGGTCTTATCCGGTGGTGGTCTTATCCGGTGGTGGTGGTCTTATCCGGTGGTGGTGGTCTTATCCGGTGGTGGTGGTCTTATCCGGTGGTGGTGTTCTTATCCGGTGGTGGTCTTATCCGGTGGTGGTGGTCTTATCCGGTGGTGGTGGTCTTATCCAGTAGTGGTCTTATCCGGTGAAGTTGTCGCCTGGTGATCTGTCATTGGTGGGCGTGGTCACGTGACCTATCCTGCTGCTGTTGTAACAGTTGCTGTTCCTACTGCTTGGTGATGCTCTGCTTCTGCTTGAAGCAGAACGCTGCCAGAGGCCTCGGGTCAGATTCACGAAGCAGTTACGCAAGCACTTACGAACCTGGGGCCAGATTCGCGAAAGCAGTTGCGCAAGCATTTACGAACCTGGGGCCAGATTCGCGAAAGCAGTTACGCAAGCATTTACGAACCTGGGGCCAGATTCGCGAAAGCAGTTACGCAAGCATTTACGAACCTGGGGCCAGATTCATGAAGCAGTTACGCAAGCACTTACGAACCTGGGGCTAGATTTACGAAGCAGTTAAGCAAGTACTTACGAACCTGGGGCTAGATTTACGAAGCAGTTAAGCAAGTACTTACGAACCTGGGGCCAGATTCGCGAAAGCAGTTACGCAAGCATTTACGAACCTGGGGCCAGATTCGCGAAAGCAGTTACGCAAGCATTTACGAACCTGGGGCCAGATTCATGAAGCAGTTACGCAAGCACTTACGAACCTGGGCCTAGATTTACGAAGCAGTTAAGCAAGTACTTACGAACCTGGGGCTAGATTTACGAAGCAGTTAAGCAAGTACTTACGAACCTGGGGCCAGATTCGCGAAAGCAGTTACGCAAGCATTTACGAACCTGGGGCCAGATTCATGAAGCAGTTACGCAAGCACTTACGAACCTGGGGCTAGATTTACGAAGCAGTTAAGCAAGTACTTACGAACCTGGGGCCAGATTCACGAAAGCAGTTATGCAAGCATTTACGAACCTGTACATCTTTTCTCAATCTTTGGCGGCTTTGTTTACAATTATTAAACAGTTAATGAGCTCCGAAGCACCAGGAGGCTGTTTATAACAATAACAACAGTTGATTGGCAAGTTTTCATGCTTGTAAACTGTTTAATAAATGTAACCAAAGCCGTCAAAGATTGTGAAAAGATGTACAGGTTCGTAAGTGTTTGCGTAACTGCTTCGTGAATCTGGTCCCAGGTTCGTAAGTGCTTGCGTAAGTGCTTTCATGAATCTGGCCCATCGTTCTCAGGTCACGAGGCTACTACACCTTGATCACCTGTTGCAGGTTCCGGGGATCAATGTCCTCGCGGTCCGGTCTCATGGCCAAACGGTCCGCTATCTAAACTTGATATTTTCCTCGTGTCGATCACCGTAATAGCTAATGAACAAATCCACAAGGGCCGTGACGAGGATTCGAACCTGCGTCCGAGGAAAACGGCCCTTGTGGATTTGTTCATTTGATTGATCACGTTATTGTGATGTGTGTACCATGGGGAGCCGGTCGGCCGAGCGGACAGCACGCTGGACTTGTGATCCTGTGGTCCTGGGTTCGATCCCAGGCGCCGGCAAGAAACAATGGGCAGAGTTTCTTTCACCCTATGCCCCTGTTATCTAGCAGTAAAATAGGTACCTGGGTGTTAGTCAGCTGTCACGGGCTGCTTCCTCGGGGTGGAGACCGGGCCACGGGGACACTAAAAGCCCCGAAATCATCTCAAGATAGTAGCCATTTCACGTCTGTTCTGGACCCGTTATCACGTCGTTGGTGGTGGTGGTGTTATAGATTCAGTTACTCTGAACAAGTTCCAAGTAGCACGGGCTATGGTGAGCCCGTAGTGGACTTACCTGGCACCTACCTTGAGGCTACCTTGAGGTGCTTCCGGGGCTTAGTGTCCCCGCGGCCCGGTCGTCGACCAGGCCTCCTGGTTGCTGGACTGATCAACCAGGCTGTTAGACGCGGCTGCTCGCAGCCTGACGTATGAGTCACAGCCTGGTTGATCAGGTATCCTTTGGAGGTGCTTATCCAGTTCTCTCTTGAACACTGTGAGGGGTTTGCCAGTTATGCCCCTTATGTGTAGTGGAAGCGTGTTGAACAGTCTCGGGCCTCTGATGTTGATAGAGTTCTCTCTCAGAGTACCTGTTGCACCTCTGCTTTTCAACGGGGGTATTCTGCACATCCTGCCATGTCTTCTGGCACAGGAGCGGTGCTGTCTGTGACTTGTCGTTGGTGTCATCTGCGTTAATCTTATTCCTTAGGAAGTGACAGATGTGAATGACGAGCGGAAGGGGTCATTACCTTGCAACATTGCCATGTAAGCAACCTGCTCTACTGCCAGAGGACTCAACATGCCTAGCAGGCAAGTCCATATTGCAGATAGAGTAGATTAGCGCTTACGTGGTGGTTAGCGGTGAGGCTTTCCGTGTCGATGTGTATTGGAACCAGCTGTTACGGGGAAGCGGAAGCTCTTATTGCTGCCTAACACCTTTCCGGCTACGAGGGCGTTGAAGTATAGGTGTCGTGGCGGCTGCCAGGAGAGGTAGGCTCGGGCATGCCCCATTACTTGGGCATCTGTTGCGTGCCCACCTGTTGATCTGGTGCCCCCGAGGCGTGTTGGGTAGCTACCTTCCGCCCTCCTGCTGGGCACGCACAGCTGTAGTTGACAGCTGCTTGTATTTCACAGCTGTCTGTAATATACAGCTGTCTGTATGACACAGCTGCCTGTATGACACAGCTGCCTGTATGACACAGCTGCCTGTATGACACAGCTGGCTGTATGACAAAGCTGCCTGTATGACACAGCTGCCTGTATGACACAGCTGCCTGTATGACACAGCTGGCTGTATGACACAGCTGCCTGTATGACACAGCTGCCTGTATGACACAGCTGGCTGTATGACACAGCTGGCTGTATGACACAGCTGGCTGTATGACACAGCTGCCTGTATGACACAGCTGCCTGTATGACACAGCTGCTTGTAATACACAGTTCATATGACAGGTTAAGACCTCACGACCGTTTTTAGCGAAGGTGGTGGTAGATAGATATGGTGGTAGTGATGGTGGTGATGGTGGTAGTGATGGTGGTGATGGTGGTAGTGATGGTGGTAGTGATGGTGGTGATGGTGGTAGTGGTGGTAGTGATGGTGGTAGTGATGGTGGTGATGGTGGTAGTGATGGTGGTAGTGATGGTGGTGATGGTGGTAGTGATGGTGGTAGTGATGGTGGTAGTGATGGTGGTGATGGTGGTAGTGGTGGTAGTGATGGTGGTAGTGGTGGTAGTGATGGTGGTGGTGATGGTGGTAGTGATGGTGGTGATGGTGGTAGTGATGGTGGTGATGGTGGTAGTGATGGTGGTAGTGATGGTGGTAGTGATGGTGGTGATGGTGGTAGTGATGGTGGTGATGGTGGTAGTGATGGTAGTGATGGTGGTAGTGATGGTAGTGATGGTGGTAGTGATGGTGGTGATAGCAGAGGGGCAACAATCTCCGGTCAAGATGCTTGCTGGGGGAAAAAACCCCGTGGGTATTTTCCCGTCTCACAATACGTCTTGTCATTAATGCAAATAATTTTGATCAGGATCTTCCGGTGCAGTGGTGACGCGAGGCAGCCGAGGGCGCTGGCGGGGGATTCGAACGGGGGAAAGGTGTATAATTGTTGTCAAGGAACCACCATAACCATCGGAAAAATCCCGCTCCTTCAGCCGGAGGCTACGGAAGCCACGGGGGATTTTTCCCTTAAGATAATGGCTTAATCGCCAACCCTTCCAGGACGCGGAAGTAAAAATGCGTCAAATGAGAGGTCAGAGAGACGTCACGACGCAATCATGAGGGGGGGAGACGAGGGATTTTTGTGGGACTTGTGGCAGGCGAGTGAGTCCAGGTGTGGGGGTGGGAGAACAGGTGTGGGGGGGTGGGGGGACAGGTGAGGGGGGTGTGGGGACAGGGGAAGGGGGAGGGGGGGACAGGTGGGCTCTCTAGGATCACACCTCCGGAACTAACGACCCATTTTTCTCGCACTCTTAATTAGGTTACCGTCTATGGCTGACGATAGCCGACTATGCTGCTTGCCCTTCCTGTCTCTTTCTTCTGTCCCAGCCACAAGCTGGCCCTTTAGCTGGACCAATAAGCTGACGCATTCAGATGGGCCCCATCACCTGATCGCAAGCTGGCGCATTCAGATGGGCCCATCACCTGATCGCAAGCTGGCGCATTCAGATGGGCCCATCACCTGATCGCAAGCTGGCGCATTCAGATGGGCCCATCACCTGATCGCAAGCTGGCGCATTCAGATGGGCCCATCACCTGATCGCAAGCTGGCGCATTCAGATGGGCCCCATCACCTGATCGCAAGCTGGCGCATTCAGATGGGCCCATCACCTGATCGCAAGCTGGCGCATTCAGATGGGCCCATCACCTGATCGCAAACTGACCTATAAGGTGGTCTTGTCGTCCCCCCCCCCCCCTTCAAGAGGTTCCACAAGCTGTAACCCATCACCTGAACCCATCAGCTGGTTGTGTTGACTATCAACCATTGACTGGTTGACAGCTGACCGTCAGCTGTCACTCCAGCTGACTGCATGCTGACTCTCAGGCAGTTTGCTGCAAATAAACAGCCACACAAAAAAACACAAAACAATTTGTGTTTTTAAATTATTTTTAAAATAATTTAAAAACACAAATACTAAAAACATATTAAATTTTAACATTATATCTAACGTCACCGTCATTGTGAACATTATACAAGTTACTGTTAGTGCTGATGCTCCTGCCTAGCTGTGTTTTAGCTTTAGAGTTGAGGTTTAGCTCCAGAGTCCCGCCTTTCAACTTCAAAAGCTGTGTCTATCCTCATCGTATATAGCCATAAAAGTATAAGAAAACGTGGTTTGACTTGGAATTGTGGCCCAAAAGCTTTTGAGAGGGAGCCGGGTCGGCCGAGCGAACAGCACGCTGGACTTGTGATCCTGTGGTCCCGGGTTCGATCCCGGGCGCCGGCGAGAAACAATGGGCAGAGTTTCATTCACCCTATGCCCCTGTTACCTAGCAGTAAAATAGGTACCTGGGTGTTAGTCAGCTGTCACGGGCTGCTTCCTAGGGGTGGAGGCCTGGTCGAGGACCGGGCCGCGGGGACACTAAAGCCCCGAAATCATCTCAAGATAACCTCAAGATAACCTGACCCTCGACAAGGACTCTGACGCTAGGTCAAGAGATGTGTGGTAGAGAGCTTCCATCAGCGGAGTAAAAAAATACAAAAATAAAAAATAATAATTATAAAAAACAGGTTAATAAACGTATAATTAACTTCCCTTAATGTTGCAATAGCAATATGTCCTTGTATGGGAACAGGATGAACAGGATAGAAGGGTGTATCTATCACAGGATAGTGTCTATCAGTCCCCCATGCAAATTATCCCAAGTTGGCTTGTCTATTTGCCTAATTGGAAATGTCCACTGGCAGCTTCAAGATGATTACAAAGGCCCAGGGGTTGTTCTTTGAGGCCGCCACGGTAACTAGGGAATTGTTGACCAGACCACACACTAGAAGGTGAAGGAACGACGACGTTCCGGTCCGTCCTGGACCATTCTCAAGTCTATTGTCTTGATTTTGCCACAATCGACTTGAGAATGGTCCAGGACGGACCGAAACGTCGTCGTCCCTTCACCCTCTAGTGTGTGGTCTGGTCAACATTCTTCAGCCACGTTATTGTGACTCCTCGCCTGCAACTAGGCAGTTTAACTCTGCCCTAGTTAGTGGAAGCCACACAAGACGGCTGGAGAGATGAAGAATGAGAAAGAGGGGAGAGGGGGGGGGGGGGTTGAAGATGGAGGTATTATGGGAGGGGGGAAGTGCAATGCCTCGTTGGGAAAGGTGGAAGGGATAGTTGTGTCAGACTAATGGCTACCTGCTTTCGGACAGACATAATACCTTAACACAAACCCAAACAGGTGTGTGTGTGTGTGTGTGTGTGTGTGTGTGGAGGGGAGGGAAGGGAGGGGTAGAGCCCCACTCACCCCCCTTTCAAAAAAAAAAAGGTCCGCATTTGCTTCTAATGCATGCGCACGCACACACGCTTGTTACGTGCGTTGAGTGGTGCGCCGTCAGGTGCTGTAGTGCCTTGTGGTGGTGGTTCAAGGCGACAGGAGAGGTCAACCCTTGACCTTATAACTACCTCCTGCTTAAAAAAGGGCGGGAAGGGGGAGGGGAGGAGGAGGTAGTTTACTAGCTTCTGGTTCTCAGGGCTGAGGTGGGGGGGGGGGGGGGAGGAGGAGGTAGTTTACTAACTTCTGGTTCTCAGGGCTGAGGTGAGGGGGGAGGAGGAGGTAGTTTACTAACTTCTGGTTCTCACCCGAGAAACACAAACCGAAACTGTCTCCATTTTCCGCTTGTTACAACTTGTAATAAAGTTGTTACGTCTTGGCTTAACGTGTTTATGACGTATTAGAACGTTGTTACAACTTGCTATATTGGTTGTTATAACTGGTTAGGAGGTGTTAAAACTTGTTCGAACGTTGTACCAACGTCGTAGTTTCGGTGTGTGTTTGGCGGGCTGCAGGGCAGAGGTGGGGGGGGGGGATAGTGTATCTTAGTCCTCACTATCATCACGGTCCTCTCATCATCACCATTCATCATCCCCGTCACAACCCACCATCCCCCCCCCCCCCCACTGGTCATAATACAGCTCCCATGAACGTAAACAATGATTAAAGACACTCTACAATGAGCTCCAGCCAGACCGCCGCCAGCTTTTCCCCTACAATGAAGACGTTAACAGGGAATTACCCTGCAGGGACTGGGGCTGGCGGGGAATTGCTTCACGGGAGATGCATTGAGACTGGAGGTGACAATAACGAGCAGGGGAATAATGCCTGAATGTATTAGATAATTAAGCGTATAATAATGCCTGAATGTATTAGATAATTAAGCGTATAATAATGCTTGAATGTATCCCATAATTAAGCGTATAATAATGCTTGAATGTATTCCACAATTAAGCGTATAATAATGCTTGAATGTATTCCACAATTACGCGTATAATAATGCTTGAATGTATTAGATAATTAAGCGTATAATAATGCTTGAATGTATTAGATAATTAAGCGTATAATAATGCTTGAATGTATTAGATAATTAAGCGTATAATAATGCCTGAATGTATTAGATAATTAAGCGTATAATAATGCTTGAATGTATTCCACAATTAAGCGTATAATAATGCTTGAATGTATTAGATAATTAAGCGTATAATAATGCCTGAATGTATTCCACAATTAAGCGTATAATAATGCCTAAATGTATTCCACAATTAAGCGTATAATAATGCCTGAATGTATTCCACAATTAAGCGTATAATAATGCCTGAATGTATTCCATAATTAAGCGTATAATAATGCCTGAATGTATTAGATAATTAAGCGTATAATAATGCCTGAATGTATTCCACAATTAAGCGTATAATAATGCCTAAATGTATTCCACAATTAAGCGTATAATAATGCCTAAATGTATTCCACAATTAAGCGTATAATAATGCCTGAATGTATTCCACAATTAAGCGTATAATAATGCACGAATCAATTGCATAGTTGCACTAACAATAATGACTGAGTATATTGCACAGTTCGTCACTTACTAATGAATGGATCAAGAAGTGTAACATTATGTTGTCCCTGTCCCCAAACATTACCTCTTGTTATAGGTCTTATTACACGTTGGCTAATGGTATGCTTGACTTACCTGGAACATACCTGGAGAGGGATTCGAGAGTTGTTCTACTCCTCGAACCCGGCCTGAGGCCAGGTTCGACTTAGTGTCGTATTATATAATAGACAAATTAGATCATTAACCGAAGGGGGTTCTAATGTGTGTACGTAAGGATAAGAGTATCTGTAACTATCTATATCTACTGCCCTGACTGTGGCTATATGGTTACGGTTTTACATCCTTGACTACGTGTTTCCAGTCGATCATTTCCAGTGCAGTGATCTACTCGAACGTGGACATCTTCAAGAGGAAACTAGATTGTTTCCTCCAAGGAGTGTCGGACCAGCCGGGCTGTGGTGGGTATGTGGGCCTGCGGGCCGCTCCAAGCAACAGCCTGGTGGACCAAACTCTCACAAGTCAAGCCTGGCCTGCGGGCCGCTCCAAGCAACAGCCTGGTGGACCAAACTCTCACAAGTCAAGCCTGGCCTGCGGGCCGCTCCAAGCAACAGCCTGGTGGACCAAACTCTCACAAGTCAAGCCTGGCCTGCGGGCCGGGCTTGGGGAGTAGAACAGCTCCCAGAACCCCATCAAGCAGGTATCAACCAGGTATCCAGACCTAAATCTACTTGGTAATGGTTCCGGATGGACCGAAACGTCGTTGTTTCAGCATCATCTGATACGTGGATTGGTGGACAGCGCTTAGGATTCGTAGTCCTGAGGTTCCGGGTTCGATCCCCGGTGGAGGCGGAGACAAATGGGTGAAAATGTTTCTTTCACCCTGATGCCCCTGTTACCTAGCAGTAAATCGGTACCTGGGAGTTACAGCTGCTACGGGCTGCTTACTGGGGATGAAGGCCTAGTCGAGGACCGGGCCGCGGGGACACTAAGCCCCGATATCATCTCAAGATAACCGCAAGATATACCTGCGTCTCTAGCCTCCAGCGTGAACGCTTGTTAAGTTTGGACAGTGTGTGTGTTATCGTCTATTCCGTCCAGTTAATTTATCTTAGTATTGCGTCCGAACACACCGGCATACATCCGAACACCGACGTACATCCGAACACCGACGTACATCCGAACACCGACGTACATCCGAACACCGACGTACATCCGAACACCGACGTACACCCGAACACCGACTTACACCCGAACACCGGCGTACACCCGAACACCGACGTACATCCGAACACCGACGTACATAATAACACTGAGAAGACAATGGCTGTAAGAGCAATTAAAGAGCATAATGACTGAGTGAAATAACCGTACTGGAAAGCCATTATACAGCCACACTGGCGTAATTAAAAAGTTAATGATGTTAATAAATATTCTGATAACTTTGTGACCAAATATCACACCGTAATTAGTCACAAAATATTCACTTAATTACGAAAGACAATAACCAAATTAAACATATAATTAAGTATAACATAATGAAGCTATTGGTGTTTTAGGGTGTAATTGCCTCGTTTAAAATTGGGAAAAATTGGTTTTAGTTTTTAATGATTGGCGGAGAGGTTATAGAAGCTAATTGCCACTTTTTGCTTCAAGGATTCCTTGAGACTGCTTTAAGAATTCTTCTGGGTCTTCTGAGACGCAGGGCCTGTGGATTTTAAGGGATTACCGCGGTCCATAGAAATCCCTACATGCCTTTTAGAAGTCTCTAGGAGCTGCAAAATGACTATATAAATTTATATATAAATATATATATATATATATATATATATATATATATATATATATATATATATATATATATATATATATATATATATATATATATATAATATTGGGTAAAGAGTAAGGCATATGGGAGAAAAGAGTATAATAGGGTTCAATAGGCGAAATAGGGTCCAAAACACAAACAAAGATTTAGCTTATTCAGGCGTTATTTGTCAAGTAGGATCTTCAATGTTGGCATCTTCAAGTTCAGGTCTTGTTCTTACTCTCATGGTGGGTAGATTTTTTTTGGAATTATCAAGGGGAAGGTGCCAAGCCATTACGACTTTACAGCACTTGGAAGGGATCAGGATAAGGATTTGGGGATGGGACGGAGGGGAAGGAATGGTTCCCAAACCACTTGAACGGTCGGGGATTGAACACCGACCTGCATGAAGCGAGACCGTCGCTCTACCGTCCAGCCCAAGTGGTTGGGTATCATGGTGGGTAGAGTGAATAGTTCCGTAATTTGAGTATTTTTGGTAGGTTGTTCTATTCTTATATGGATTGCTTCAAGAATTTGTAATCTTCTTACATCTTGGGTTGTGTCTATTATACAAGTGTTTTTATTCAACGTTTCTCTTGTTTGGGTGATGTTATGGGCTTGTCTCATGAGATTTCTGGGGACACTGGATTGAAGATGACAGGTCAAACGCCTCGTTAGCTCGGTCGACGTCTTACATATGTACTTAGATTGAAGGTTACATCCTTCGTGGGGGCAAGTGTACATGTATACAACGCTTGACTGCTGTAGAGGGTTCTCCGTCGGCTTCGGGCTGTTTTTGATAAGGAGTTCGGAAGTCTTCTTGGTTTTGTAGAATATGATCAGGTTTATGTTTTGGTTAGGAGTAGTGCTTTTTACTCCTTTACGGATTATTTCTTTCATTATTCTTTCCTCTTTTATATGTTCACTGTGCATGGTTGATTTGTAATATAATTTTATTGGAGGTGTTGTGGTTTCTGTTCTAGGTTCAGGATTGTACCATCAGTTCAGGTGTCTTCTTATAAAGGTGTTTATTTCCGTGTTTGTATATATATATATATATATATATATATATATATATATATATATATATATATATATATATATATATATATATATATATATATGCAGAATAACCACATATGAAAAATAGAAAATGCTTAACGCGTTTTCGGCTAATTCGCCTTCATCAGAGCAAAGTAGAACGCTATATATATATATATATATATATATATATATATATATATATATATATATATATATATATATATATATATATATATATATAATTGTCTGCGTGTCTTTATTCACGAATTTGGCTCCAATAACATGGAAATGTGTTTTTTTTTTTTTTTATTTGTAAAGTAAATATAGCTTTACGCTGCAGAAACCTTCGTGTAATTTTCCGATAATTTAAGGCAAAGGACATGTTTTCTAGAGTAATGGTATAACTTGTGCCGAGGAATGACACGTTTTGCATCTTGGAATATCCTCGGCACGGCAGGCGGCTTCATTTTTCACTGGGAACTGTGTATTAATATCCGAATAGTGACGTTTCCGGCAAGTTTCTTTCGCCTTTTATATCCGGTTGCAGACTTTTGCAGTGAGGTCCCGTTTTCTTTGCTATGTGAGCTGGATTTAAGCGCTGACATTTTTAAGTTGGTAGCGAGTAATTCGTGGCGTATGGCAAAGCGTGTGGGATCCTTTCCGTTTCCTTCAACTCCCCTCTTTATTTTTACTTGGATGAGCATCAAGCAATTTCCTTTCCTTGCCGGCAACGGCCGACGTAATCCCTAAAGTTGGAGCTTTTTGTTGTCTGGGATTTTTCCTGTGCTTTTCTGCTCAAAGGTTGAAGGGGGACTTCAGATTTAGCTTTGGATTTACAGGAAGAGGTGGAGTAGATTTTGAATTGGACGACTTTGTGAAAGGTAGTTTAATTGTTAGAGAGAAAGGCCTTCTGGGAGGCTAGGAGCTTCTGGGAGGCTAGGAGCTTCTGGGAGGCTAGGAGCTTCTGGGGGAGGCTAGGAGCTTCTGGGGGAGGCTAGGAGCTTCTGGGGGAGGCTAGGAGCTTCTGGGGGAGGCTAGGAGCTTCTGGGGGGCTAGGACCTTCTGTGAGGCTAGGACCTTCTGGGAGGCTAGGAGCTTCTGGGAGGCTAGGGCCTTCTGTGAGGCTAGGAGCTTCTGGGAGGCTAGGAGCTTCTGGGAGGCTAGAAGCTTCTGGGAGGCTAGGAGATTCTGTGAGGCTAGGAGCTTCTGTGAGGTTAGGAGCTTCTGGGAGGCTAGGAGCTTCTGGGAGGCTAGGAGCTTCTGGGAGGCTAGGACCTTCTGGGAGGCTAAGAGCTTCTGGGGCGCTAGGACCCTTCTGGGAGGCTAGGACTTTGTGATTCAACAAGAAGCTGCACTCTCACTTTTCCACTGTTTAATCTTCTGGACCTGTTCACCTGTGTATTCTGTTCACTGTAGAACATTGAACACAAGGCAATTAACTCATGAAAATATCGTGAGCTTAGGCACAAATACTGTTTAAATATTTCTCTTATCATTCCCATGTTACGAGGTTCGAGAATTATAACTTTGTAAACTTGTAAGTTCTTATCTCTCTCTCTCGTTCACCCTCTCGTTACAGCAGTCAGGCGGCTGTAACTTTCTGTATTCAGAGAAATTATATTGTATTTTGTTCTCACCTTGGACAGGTAGGTGTGTGTGTGTGTGTGTGTGTGTGTGTGTGTGTGTGTGCTTTCAGTGATCTTAATTCCCATGATAATCTTTCAGACTTCAGTTCCTGATTTTGATGCTATTTGTCTCATGGTCTGAATCTCCTGTAACTATAATCTCCTGAAACTATAATATGACACTGTAATCTCCTGACACTGTAATCTCCTGTAACTATATTCTCCTGTAACTATAGTCTCCTGTAACTATATTCTCCTGTAACTATAATCTCCTGAAACTATAATATGACACTGTAATCTCCTGACACTGTAATCTCCTGACACTATAATCTCCTGACACTATAATCTCCAGATAAGGAATTTTTATATAGTTTCTGCCCACTATTTCTTCCCCTTTCGATAACCTTTTTGTTCAAATGGGGAACCTTTTATCCTCTTATGGTAAAGTTATCCATCTAGGAGGCCTCAGAGTTCTTCCATTCGGTCCTCAGAGAGAAGCAGTTGTGCACCTTTCCTATTCCTCTATCCCGCAACCATCTAGCGGGATAGAGGTTAGATTTAGAAGCTTTTAGACTTAGGATTTAGAAGGTTATCAACCAAGATGGGTTGCGGGTCAACACACGGGCTACGTCCTGTCCTGTATTGATCTCTGTGCCTTGTTTCATGGCACTCTTGCAACATCTAAATCTTTCTTTCGACGACTTTGGCACTTTGGCTTGGCACCACAGAACGTTTTTTAATTGATTTTGCGAGGGGTGACTATTTTGTTTCTCTTTACATGACATTACACACAAATGACAATAGCGTGAAGCATCAAATGATCAGTAGATTAAGGCAGCGTCTGGGATGCTCTCGGACGCATGTTCGAATCCTCGTCACGGCCCTTGTGGATTTGTTCATTTGATGCATCACGCTATTGTGATTTCTGTGGGTAATGAGGCTACCGCCGTCAACGCCTCAATGCTGTAGAGCATTAACCACAGCATGATTGATCCAGCGTAGCAAACAGAGCATAACAGAGCCCGTCCCCTTAAGATTCCCCAACGTCTAGAAACTGTCGTATTAACGTCCGGTTATCCCTAACCTACCAGAGGACCCAAAACAGAAAACGGGACAGTTTGTCAATTTCACGATTCGCTACTATTTTATAGTACGAGGATTTTTGGCCTTAGGTAAATTATACGTCAAAATACGACGTTCTATGACAGGTTGAACGAGAGTAGCACCACAGTATAGCGTCTTGAGTAAGCTTCACTATCCTCACTGTAACTTTACGTAGATCCTATTATCCTCATTGTAACCCCTGATTAGATTCCATTATCGTCACTGTAACCCCTGATTAGATCCCATTATCCTCACTGTAACCCCTGATTAGATTCCATTACCCTCACTGTAACCCCTGATTAGATCCCATTACCCTCACTGTAACCCCTGATTAGATCCCATTACCCTCATTGTAACCCCTGATTAGATTCCATTATCCTCATTGTAACCCCTGATTAGATTCCATTATCCTGTCCGTAACTATGAAGAGATAATAGTGCCCATTCGCAGCAAGTTATCCTTCAACCAAAACCATTCAACACAATTCCTGAGTTTCGAGTAATTCCTAGAACACGAGTTGTTTACTGTTAAGCATTTACTCCTTGTTAGACATTCTGATGATGGCGTAATTGGTAGAAAGTTGCTAGGGAGTTGATAAGGCAGGTAGAGCTTACGTAAGTATATTGTGAAGATAAGTGCGTGCATGCTTGCTGGGGCTGGGGTAGCTTGTGTGTGTGGCTCTGGAGTGCATTAGAGTGCTTGCTTTATCTCTACAGATAAAGATACGGGGGGTATACATATCGGTACCATGTGTGTGCTTGAGTGAGAGGCACTGTAAGGCTTGTGTGATGGGCACTGTAAGGCTTGTGTGATGGGCACTGTAAGGCTTGTGTGATGGGCACTGTAAGGCTTGTGTGAAGGGCACTGCAGGGGTTGAGTGAGGGGCACTGTAGAGGTCGTGTGAAGGGCACTGTAGAGGTTGTGTGAAGGGCACTGTAGAGGTTGTGTGAAGGGCACTGTAAGGCTTGTGTGATGGGCACTGTAAGGCTTGTGTGATGGGCACTGCAGAGCTTCACCAGCACCATTTGGGCACTGTGACCGGCCTAGGTTACAAATCAATCAAATCAAATCATCTCAAGATAGGTACTAGGCGGGTCTCAGCTACCTAAGAAAAAGGCGCTAGTCAAGTAGGGCAAGAAAGATATCATGAAATCAGTGGTTAACCTCTCCTCGCAACCTGTCCTCTTAAAAAGAACGTCGCTTTTGGCCGTTTGCCCGTATGGCCGAATTTGGACGTAATTTGAAAATGAAAAAAAATATGAAAATAAATTTGGGATTTTTTTTTCCAACAACAGTAAGTTAAGGGTCCTCTGATAGGTTAGGTGGGCAGGGAATTCTCATAAAGTTTCAAAACGTTATGAAAAACGTTGATTTAAAGTGTCCTCTTATAGCCTCTGCGCGTAGGCCGGACGACTCAAATAGAAAACGGAACAGAACGTCACTTTTGTGAGTCGATTTCATTTCAAATTACGTCCAAATTTAGCCATAGTGCGCATACGAGCCAAAAGTGACGTTCTTTTTAAGAGGACGGGTTGCTCCTCGATCCCCCTTTACCCCCCCTCCCCCTACCCTACTGCCTATCCCCCCATTACCATCCACCCCCCCACTCCCCAACCACCACTACCCCTCCCCCCCTCTCCAATAACATATCGTACATCCTGAACTCAAGTCACTTAGGTTCGAAACCTTTATTTTATTGCGAAATTGCTAAGCTGGTCTTTACTTTCTAACCAGGTCTGCCCAACCACTTGGGGTGGACGGTAGAGCGATGGTCTCGCTTCATGCAGGTCGGCGTTCAATCCCCGATCATCTACAAGTGGTTGGGCACCATTCCTTTCCCCCGTCCCATCCCAAAGCCTTATCCCGACCCCTTCCCAGTGCTATATAGTCGTGATGGCTTGGCGCTTTCCCCCTGATAATTCCTCATCCTCCCATAGCGTTCAGAGTCAGACTGTAATCATTCAGACCCGCCTCCCACCCGCTCCCCCTCTTAGACCTCACAAAAATGTGGATATGTTAGTGGTTAAGAGATAATTATAGCCCCTGTTTTCTGAGGTCAATACCAGGGGATGCATGGGGCCAAAGCGGTTACTAGGCCAAGGATGGTGATGGTCAAAGGTCACTATAGGGCCGAGAGGGTGCCTGAGGCCAGAAAGGTCACTGGGCCAAGGTGGGCTACGTACCAGAATGACGTAATGGTAAAATGAGGTACAACGTCATTATTAATTTAAATTAAGATTCTCACGAAAAATTGGCTGAAACCACTGTTTTCTTCGACATGCTCTCTCTTGACATGGTATTTGCAGCTCTTTAGCTTTCTAGACTTGGTATTTGCAGCTCTTTAGCTTTCTAGACTTGGTATTTGCAGCTCTTTAGCTTTCTAGACTTGGTATTTGCAGCTCTTTAGCTTTCTAGACTTGGTATTTGCAGCTCTTTAGCTTTCTAGACTTGGTATTTGCAGCTCTTTAGCTCTCTTTCTACCACCACCCTCACTATCCACCACTACCCCCTCTAACCATCCACCACTACTACCCCCCTCTCTATCCACCACTCTCCCTTGACTATCCACACCAATGACCCAGCCAGCCAGCCAGCCATCCGTGACAGGGGTCTGGCCCCGCACACCTTGACCTGTTAGGCAAAAGAATGGTGCCACTAGTGTCATGCCCCAAAGGGGAGACGGAGGCACCCAGCAAATTGGGTGCCTGAGTTATGATCTTGAGGGGGAAGATTGAATTTTTGAACTTTGGTGCTTTTCTCAATTGCTGCCTTTGAACTTCTTTGAACTTATGTCTCAGAATAGAACGTAAATCAAAGCAATTTGCATAGGGAGAATATTAAGACTGTTCTGCCTGTTCTAGAGAACGTTGAACACTCCCACAGGAAGGCTCAGGACCAATGTCAGACTTCAGGAACGTAAGTCTGATTGATAGTCTTGAGATGAAGTCTGTCTCAAAGTCTTCAGGTTAAATTCCGTTGCTTAATGTGAATTAAGCAACGGAAGAATTCAGACTTGATTTGTTCATTTGTTCAATTAGCAATTGTGTTGTATGCGATAATATTTTGTTTGCCGCCTCGTTTGGCGTCCTGTAACAGTCTTTTTGTTACTTTTATTGTTGTTATTATGACTTTTATTCCTGCTATTATGACTTTTATTGGTATTATTTCTTCTATTATCACAGCTATTATCGACGTTATTGTCTGTTCTCTTTTGTTTGTTTTTCGTAACTATCAAACGAAGATGACTTTAGGTAAAAAAAAAACATTGCTGCTGCTGTTTTTACAGCTTTTGCAGCTGCTGTTGCTGCTGCTGTTACTGCTACTGCTACTGTTACTGCTGCTGTTACTGCTGCTGCTACTGTTACTGCTGCTGCTACTGTTACTGCTGCTGCTTTTGCTGCTAATGTTGGGTGTACAAACGGCCCGTTCTCTTCAATTTCCACTCCATAAGAGATCTGAAAACTTTTAGCCTCGCCAGAAACGTTCAAACTAACACAACCCCCCCTTAACCTATTGAGTCCGATGCATAGAAAACGCACTTTTTTCGTGAGCCGTTGTTAATAGGTTGTAAATGTAACGTTGGTGATGATATCCAGCGTCTGTTGTATCGCGTCTGAGTTATGTTTATTTAAACATTTGTGCATAATGAATTATTATTTTTATATATTAACTAATAATTATTATAATTGAAGTAAATAATTGTAAATAATTTGCGAAATACCCACAGGAAAATATTAATATGTAATAAGGGGGTTATGGTGGTGGTGTCTGTCTGTAGCTTGTTTGTCTTGTCTGTCAGTAGGTTGTCTGTCAGTAGCTTAGTCTGTCAGTAGCTTAGTCTGTCAGTAGCTTAGTCTGTCAGTAGCTTAGTCTGTCAGTAGCTTAGTCTGTCAGTAGCTTAGTCTGTCAGTAGCTTAGTCTGTCAGTAGCTTAGTCTGTCAGTAGCTTAGTCTGTCAGTAGCTTAGTCTGTCAGTAGCTTAGTCTGTCAGTAGCTTAGTCTGTCAGTAGCTTAGTCTGTCGGTAGCTTAGTCTGTCGGTAGCTTAGTGTGTCAGTAGCTTAGTGTGTCAGTAGCTTAGTCTGTCAGTAGCTTAGTCTGTCAGTAGCTTAGTCTGTCAGTAGCTTAGTCTGTCAGTAGCTTAGTCTGTCGGTAGCTTAGTCTGTCAGTAGCTTAGTCTGTCGGTAGCTTAGTCTGTCGGTAGCTTAGTCTGTTGGTAGCTTAGTCTGTCGGTAGCTTAGTCTGTCGGTAGCTTAGTCTGTCGGTAGCTTAGTCTGTCGGTAGCTTAGTCTGTCAGTAGCTTAGCCTGTCGGTAGCTTAGTCTGTCGGTAGCTTAGTCTGTCAGTAGCTTAGTCTGTCAGTAGCTTAGCCTGTCAGTAGCTTGCCTATCAGAGCTTGCCTATCAGAGCGGAGTTATCAGTGACTTCAGGGAAGAGAGGTGTAGAGTGTAGGTGCCACGTGTAGAGTGCCAGAGGGAGGGGGGGGGTTAGTGGGTAGAGTGCCATGTATCTAAACATAATGGAGGTATTAGAGAGGGTAGAGGGGACACACAATGGACAAGAGGCACTCGGCAGTACTGTCATAAAGATGTAATTGGCTTAACCTGTCACCACCAGAGATACTGATTATTCTTAGTGTCAGTCTGGGCCAGATTCCTGTGGGTGGTAGTGTGGGTACTGGTAGTATGAGTACTGGTAGTGTGGGTACTGGTAGTGTAGGTACTGGTAGTGTGGGTACTGGTAGTATGAGTACTGGTAGTGTGGGTACTGGTAGTAAACACAGAGTCTGACTATAGCTGTCAGAGGTAGAGTGACGAAGGACCTGTGTACTCACCTAGTTGTGTTTGCGGGGGTTGAGCTCTGGCTCTTTGGTCCCGCCTCTCAACTGTCAGTCAACTGGTGTACAGTTGATGTGTTTAGCCACAACTGGAGCGCCACGTGTGTAGTAGCTAAGGGTTTTGTGGTGATGAGAGAAAGGGAGGAATAAGGGAGAGACGGAAGGAAGGGAAGGAGGGAGTAAAGGAAGGAAGGAGGTAGGAAGGGAGGGTGGAAAGAAGGTAGGAAATGAAAGCAGGATGAAAATCCAGTACAGCAGTGGACGAAACGTTGTGTGAATAGCAGTGAGTCACTCCGTTAGAGTAGGAGGCATGAGTGTCATTGGGGCCCTCGGGAGTGACGGTGGGGCCGTCAAGAGTGACGGTGGGGCCGTCAAGAGTGACGGTGGGCCCTCAGGAGTGACGGTGGGGCCCTCAGGAGTGACTGTGGGGCCTCAGGAGTGACGGTGGGGCCCTCAGGAGTGACTGTGGGGCCTCAGGAGTGACGGTGGGGCCCTCAGGAGTGACTGTGGGGCCCCTCAGGAGTGACGGTGGGGCCTCAGGAGTGACGTGGGGCCCTCAGGAGTGACGGTGGGCCCCTTAGGAGTGACGGTGGGCCCTCAGGAGTGACGGTGGGCCCCTTAGGAGTGACGGTGGACCCTCAGGAGTGACGGTGGGCCCCTTAGGAGTGACGGTGGGCCCTCAGGAGTGACGGTGGCCCCTTAGGAGTAACGGTGGACCCTTAGGAGTGACGGTGGACCCACAGGAGTGACGGTGGGCCCTCAGGAGTGACGTGAGGGCCCAGGGAACACAAGGTACCCGAAGCTACTGTAGCAACAGCTAGCCAAAGTCAACCACAACACACTGGTGTTTACAGAGCATTGCCACTACACCTGCCATGCACCTTTGTGGCGTCTGACCCCCCACACCCCCCCTATCCTGCTTACCCCCTACCCTCTATCCCTTTCTATCCCCCCATTCCCCCTTTTGACGGTACCCCTTCTCTTGCTTAACTGCACCTGTCTCGTGATGCATAGTCTCCGTCTCTATTTTTGCTCTTAATATCTGTCTCAATGGGTAAGGCTTTTTCGGTGCGTTATTCGAGGCCTGACGCTTGCCGCTAGTCTTTCTAAACTGAATTGTGCTGCAGGAGGGGTTAGGGGACTCGTGGGTTATCTTGAGATGATGTCGGGGCTTTAGTGTCCCCGCGGCCCGGTCCTCGACCAAGCCTCCACCCCCAGGAAGCAGCCCGTGACAGCTGACTAACACCCAGGTACCTATTTTACTGCTAGGTAACAGGGGCATAGGGTGAAACTCTGACCATTGTTTCTCGCCGGAGCCCGGGATTGAACCCGGGACCACAGGATCACGAGTCTAGTGCGCTGTCCGCTCGGCTGACCGGCTCCTGGATGGGACGGAATCGGCCCTATTGCTGTCATTAAGAAAGGAATCAGCTTTCATGACGACTGCTATGATATCGGTTGAAGGGGGGCTTTATAAATTATACTCTGATATCTTGGAGAACAAGATGAAACACTCGTATTATACCGCCTCGGCCTGTGTGTGTATATATGTATGTATATATGTATATGTACGTATATTATACGTATGTGTATAAAGTATATATGAAAGCTGATCAGAATTACATTTCACCTTTGTAAATGCACATTAATGACACTATGTAAAAGACACATGAAACACTTTATGTAGGGCATACGTAAATCTGTGTATCTATGTATTTACGTATGTAGGTTAGCTTAGCATTTTAAAAGCACCGAATCACCTTCTGTGGTTGATTGTTCAATAAACCCTTGAACTGTATGTTTAACACATCTCTAACCCTGTCCATGGAGGACAGAAGAAAATGTATACATGCTGGTTAGCATTGTAAATGTCCAGCCACGTCTGTGGTAGAAAATAATAATAAAACTGCCTTGGTCTTCAGAAGAAAATGTATATATGCTGGTTAGCATTGTAAATGTCCGGCCACGTCTGTGGTAGAAAATAATAATAAAACTGCCTTGGTCTTCATTGCAACATTGCTAAGTTGCAATGACCCTAT